>NC_092098.1:47713032-47750532 GCF_045679555.1 Salvelinus alpinus | reverse complement strand
GCACTGGGACAACGTGTTGTTAGGTTATGGGAGGGTGACAACAAAGCTGAGGCATTTTGGAAGAGGTGTAGGCTGGACCAGATGGTGTGTCACTCTCCAGTCTGGCATCCCAACTGCTCGCCCACACCTCCCCTCCCCTCTCCTCCCTACCCCGCCTCCCTCTGACCGCCCCACCGTCACCACCGTGGGCATGGAGTTTACACGCTAGAGTAGATACACTCCTCCTACACGGCAGACAGTGGCAGAAATCCGCGAGCAGCTAGCACCCTCCTCACTGTTAACAACAGAGTGAGGTGAAAACTGTGCAGGCAGCGAGACACTGCCCTTCCTAGTATATGTGAAGCACTCTGCACGATGAGTCATGAATATTCAATTCCCGAGAGAAGGATAGAAGAGAATGTTCCGGAAAAATAACAGAACATTCCCAGTTACCACAGCACTCATAAAGCACCAAGCATCTCAGTCCACTTTCCATTAAACACGTCCAGAAGTAGTGTAGCATATTCACAATGACGTCTTATGCATCCCTGTGGTTTTAAAGAGTCACAGTGTGAAGTATGTGGACACCTGCTCGTCGAACATATCATTCCATGATCATGGTTTTTAATATGGAGTTGGTCCCCTTCCTGCTGCTATAACAGCCTCCACTCTTCTGGGAAGGTTTTCCACTAGATGTTGGAACATTGCTGCGGGGACTTGCTTCCATTCAGCCACAAGAGCATTAGTGAGGTCAGGCACTGATGTCGATTAGGCCTGGCTCACAGTTGGCGTTCCAATTCAACCCAAATGTGTTCGATGGGGTTGAGGTCAGGGCTCTGTGCAGGCCAGTGAAGTTCTTCCACACCTATCTAAAAAAAAAACGTTTCTGTATGGACCTCGCTTTGTGCACGGGGGCATTGTCATGCTGAAACAGGAAAGGGCCTTCCCCAAACTGTTGCCACAAAGTTGGAAGCACAGAATCATCTAGAATGTCATTATATGCTGTAGCGTTAAGATTTCCCTTCACTGGAACTAAGGGGCCCGAACCATGAAAAACAGCCCCGGAACATTATTCCTCTTCCACCAAACTTTACAGTTGGAACTATGCATTGGGGAAGGTAGCGTTCTCCTGGCATCCGCCAAACCCAGATTCGTCCGTCGGACCTCCAGATGGTGAAGCGTGATTCATCACTCCAGAGAACGCGTTTCCACTGCTTCAGTCCAATGGCTGTGAGCTTTACACCACTCCAGCCGACGCTTGGCATTGCGCATGGTGATCTTAGGCTTGTATGCGGCTGCTCGGTCATAGAAACCCATTTCAGAAAGTTCCAGACAAACAGTTATTGTGCCGACGTTGCTTCCAGAGGCAGTTTGGATCTCTGTAGTGAGTGTTGCAACCGAGGACAGAAGATTTTTACATGCTTCACGCTTCAGCACTCGGTGGTCCAGTTCTGTGAGCTTGTGTTGCCTACCACTTCGCTGCTGAGTCGTTTTTGCTCCTAGACATTTCTACTTCACAATAACAACACTTAGTTGACCGGGGCACCTTTAGCAGTGCAGACATTACACAAACTGACTTGTTGGAAAGGTGGCATCCTATGACCGTGCCACGTTGAAAGTCACTGAGTTCTTCAGTAAGGCCATTCTACTGCCAACGTTTGTCTATAGAGATTGCATGGCCGTGTGCTCGAGTTTATACATCTGTTAACAACGGCTGTAGATGAAATAGCCCGAATCCACTAATTTAAAGGGGTGTCCACATACTTTTGTATATATAGTACAGAGTCACAGTGTGAGCACTGACCGTGACTCAGTCAACCTGTTCTTCTCAGTAGGGCTCAGCAGGGCTCAGAGGCTCCCTCAACAGCCACTATCACTGTGACCCTCCTGTGTAACACTCTCTTCTCAGCTCCTCTTCTCTCTCTTCTCAGCTCCTCTTTCTTCTCAGCTCCTCTTCTCTCTCTTCTCTCTCTTCTCAACTCATCTTCTCTCTCTTCTCAGCTCCTCTCCTCTCTCTTCTCAGCTCCTCTTCTCTCTCTTCTCTCTCTTCTCAGCTCCTCTCCTCTTTCTTCTCAGCTCCTCTTCTCTCTCTTCTCAGCTCCTCTTCTCTCTCTTCTCAGCTCCTCTCTCTTCTCAGCTCCTCTCCTCTCTCTTCTCAGCTCCTCTCCTCTCTCTTCTCAGCTCCTCTTCTCTCTCTTCTCAGCTCCTCTCCTCTCCTCTCTCTTCTCAGCTCCTCTCCTCTCTCTTCTCAGCTCCTCTTCTCTCTCTTCTCTCTCTTCTCAGCTCCTCTTCTCTCTCTTCTCAACTCATCTTCTCTCTCTTCTCAGCTCCTCTCCTCTCTCTTCTCAGCTCCTATCCTCTCTCTTCTCAGCCCCTCTTCTCTCTCTTCTCAGCTCCTCTCCTCTCTCTTCTCAACTCATCTTCTCTCTCTTCTCACCTCTCCTCTCTCTTCTCAGTCCTCTTCTCTCTCTTCTCTCTCTTCTCAGCTCCTCTTCTCTCTCTTCTCAGCTCCTCTCGTCTCTCTTCTCAGTCCTCTTCTCTCTCTCCTCTTTCTTCTCAGCTCCTCTTCTCTCTCTTCTCTCTCTTCTCAGCTCCTCTTCTCTCTCTTCTCAGCTCCTCTCCTCTTGCATTTCTCTTCTCAGCTCCTCTTCTCTTCTCTTCTCAGCTCCTCTTCTCTCTCTTCTTAGCTCCTCTTCTCTCTCTTCTCAGCTCCTCTCTCTTCTCAGCTCATCTTCTCTCTATTCTCAGCTCCTCTTCTCTCATCTTCTCTCTCTTCTCAGCTCTTCTTCTCTCACTTCTCTCTCTTCTCAGCTCCTCTCGTCTCTCTTCTCAGCTCCTCTTCTCAGCTCCTCACGTCTCTCTTCTCAGCTCCTCGTCTCTCTCTTCTCAGCTCCTCACGTCTCTCTTCTCACCTCCTCGTCTCTCTCTTCTCAGCTCCTCTTCTCTTCTCTTCTCAGCTCCTCTCCTCTCTCTTCTCATCTCTTCTCTTCTCCTCTCATCTCCTCTCCTCTCCTCTCCTCTCCTCTCCTCTCCTCTCCTCTCATCTCCTCTCTCTTCTCAGCTCTTCTCTCTCTTCTCAGCGCCTCTCCTCTTGCATTTCTCTTCTCAGCTCCTCTTCTCTTCTCTTCTCAGCTCCTCTCCTCTCTCTTCTCAGCTCCTCTCCTCTATCTTCTCTTCTCAGCTCCTCTTCTCTTCTCAGCTCCTCCTCTCTCTCTTCTCAGCTCCTCTCCTCTCTCTTCTCAGCTCCTCTTCTCTCTCTTCTCAGCGCCTCTCCTCTCATCTCTCTCTGCTCAGCTCCTCTTCTCTTCTCAGCTCCTCTCCTCTCCTCTCTCTTTTCAGCTCCTCTCCTCTCTCTTCTCAGCTCCCCTTCTCTCTCTTCTCAGCTCCTCTCCTCTCCTCTCTCTTCTCAGCTCCTCTCCTCTCCTCTCTCTTCTCAGCTCCTCTGCTCTTCTCTCTCTTCTCAGCTCCTCTCCTCTCTCTTCTCAGCTCCTCGTCTCTCTCTTCTCAGCTCCCCTTCTCTTTCTTCTCAGCTCCTCTCCTATCCTCTCTCTTCTCAGCTCCTCTCCTCTTCTCTCTCTTCTCAGCTCCTCTCCTCTCTCTTCTCAGCTCCTCGTCTCTCTCTTCTCAGCTCCTCTCCTCTCTCTTCTCAGCTCCTCGTCTCTTCTCTTCTCTTCTCAGCTCCTCTTCTCTCCTCTCCTCTCTCTTCTCAGCTCCTCTTCTCAGCTCCTCTTCTCTTCTCAGCTCCTCTCCTCTCCTCTCCTCTCCTCTCCTCTCCTCTCCTCTCCTCTCCTCTCTCTTTTCAGCGCCTCTCCTCTCGTCTCTCTCTTCTCAGCTCCTCTTCTCTTCTCTTCTCAGCTCATCTCCTCTGCTCTCCTCTCTCTTCTCAGCTCCTCTCCTCTCCTCTCTCTTCTCAGCTCCTCTCCTCTCTCTTCTCAGCTCCTCTCCTCTCTCTTCTCAGCTCCTCTCCTCTCCTCTCTCTTCTCAGCTCCTCTCCTCTCTCTTCTCAGCTCCTCTCCTCTCCTCTCTCTTCTCAGCTCCTCTCCTCTCTCTTCTCAGCTCCTCTCCTCTCCTCTCTCTTCTCAGCTCCTCTCCTCTCTCTTTACATAATGTTCTGCTCTGCAGCACTGTGGGAAGCCAGGACCCGGGATGGCCCCTTCCCTCCCACCTTGGACAGAAATATCGGACGGGTCCCACAGAGTTCTCACGACACACGCTGCTATTCATTAAACATCCCCCGGCCAGTGGCAGTAAATACTACATTAAGGTCTTAGGGCCGCTCTGTGTGTTTTTGTGTTGTTCAAGTGGAATCTGTTCTTTCAAATTCCAGGGAGGGAGGGAGAGAGAGAGGGTGTTGGTAGTGGTGGCGGGGCGGGGAGGAGAGGGCATGATGGTCTTTGACTGGACAAGGAGATTTAGCATTCCAACAGTCCTTTTACATTTGTGGACTGTTTATAATCTGTATGGAGTATATGGGTAGCACAATCGCCAGGGATAATGTCCACCAGTGTAGTGTTCTGTTTTGCATCCAAGTCTTAGGTGGTGAATTGAAAGGCCACATTTGTTTCCAATGATCAGCTGAGTGTCATGTATATGTTTCAGACAGACAGAGCATTGGGCTCCAGCCTCCAATCCAGGCCGCATTCCAAATTGCACCGTATTCCCTAGATAGTGTGCTAATTAGTGTGCAAATTCAATGCACTATATATGGAATAGGGTACCATTTGGGACACAGGACATGTTACAGAGAGACAGGAAGTCATATTTCCATCCGCACTAACAGCCCTGTTTGGCTGGACCACAGCACGCTCTAAAACACCCTGGAACGGCAGTGAAAACACATACTTGGTTATTACAAGTGTGGTGATATGTTGTCACACAAGGAAAATAAATGTTAACAAAAATCAAGCAAAATGCTGATGTGGACTATTTGGACCAGAAATGGAACAGAAGCGAGCGGGATGGAAGTTGAAGCCCAATGCTTTAAGAGCACCATATCTTCATCTGGGTAGCTTCTATGGATTTAATTTTCTTAGCATGCAGAAAGTGACGTGTGATAGGGTACATCTGTAAAAAAGAGACCTAGATCTCAGCATGACTCCCTGACAAAATAAAGGTGAAATGAATAAATCAATGTTATATTCTAATATGTGATTAAGTCAAATGAGAGCCAGGGCCCATAATGTTTCAATGGAGACCGATGTGATTTCTGTGTGGAGGGAGATGTTACCAGACGTGATCCAGACCACAGTCGGAACACTCTCTCTGGGGCAGATCTAGTGGGCCTCTGTGATGACCAGTACCAACCCAACCTTGCTTCAAAAAACAAAACCTCAACCTGTTTCTAATGTAATCTTTGCCCCCCTCCTTCTGCAGGCCATTGTTTATGAAGGGCAAGACAAGAACCCTGAGATGTGTCGAGTGTTACTGACACACGAGATCATGTGCAGGTAAGAAGAGGAAACTCTGCTGCTCTGCTTCTCCTCCTGTCTGCTCCTATAATATACTACACTATACTACACTATACTACACTATACTACACTATACTACACTATACTACACTACACTACACTACACTATACTACACTATACTACACTATACTACAATATACTACACTATACTACACTATACTACACTAAACTACACTAAACTACACTATACTACACTATACTACACTATACTACACTATACTACAATATACTACACTATACTACAATATACTACACTAAACTACAATATACTACACTATACTACACTATACTACACTATACTACAATATACTACACTATACTACACTATACTACACTATACTACAATATACTATACTACACTATACTACACTAAACTACACCATACTACAGTATACTACACTATACTACACTAAACTACACTATACTGCACTATACTACACTATACTACAATATACTACACTATACTACACTATACTACACTATACTACACTATACAACACTATACTACGGTATACTACACCATACTACACTGCACTATACCACACTATACTACAATATACTACAATATACTACAATATACTACACTATACTACGCTATACTACACTATACTACACTATACTACACTATACTACAATATACTACACTATACTACACTATACTACACTATACTACACTATACTACAATATACTACACTACACTACACTACAATATACTACACTACACTACACTCAGGGGTGGATTGGCTATCTGACAATTCTGGCAAATGCCAGATGGGCTGGACCAATTTTTTGTTGTTGGGTGGGCTGGTCAAAATGGACACACACCAAAATATGTGTTTTTATATAAAAAAATAAAATAATGAAAAGGTGACATGGGCCTATTAAGATTTTATTTAAAAAATTTTTTTTTTTTTTTTTTTTTTTTTTTAGATTTCTCTGTTATGCTAATCAATAATGTGCCTTTGGTGGATCAGTGGATAGCGGTTATCTGATAGGCTGAGCTGAGGTTACGCAAACGCACATTCAAAGTCAAACATGGCATCAGCATAGACACCTGCTCCAACTCTGTTATCAGTTAGACAGTCAAGATCATGGATTGTAAAACAAACATAAAGGGGGCTATAAATATAGAAAGAGCACATTCTAGATTGTCACCTCACTCAAAACGTCCTATTTTTTTTGGGGGGGGGGGGGGTGGCTAAAATCATGATTTAGTCAAACAGTCAAGTGCATTATCCTCATGATTCCTGTAATGAAAGTGTCTGCCCTGACCCTGTCCCTGTCCCTGTCCCTGTGCCCTCGCTTGGGGCCTGCTGCTGTGACAAGTGAGCCACTCCTCTCTACCCCCCATTTGCTCGAGAGACAATTTCAATTGCGGGTAAAACACAACTCGGGAAGTGTTCTCCTCTTATCACTGTCGAAGAGAGGAGTGTTCTCATCTTATCACTGTCGAAGAGAGGAGTGTTCTCCTCTTATCACTGTCGAAGAGAGGAGTGTTCTCATCTTATCACTGTCGAAGAGAGGAGTGTTCTCATCTTATCACTGTCGAAGAGAGGAGTGTTCTCATCTTATCACTGTCGAAGAGAGGAGTGTTCTCATCTTATCACTGTCGAAGAGAGGAGTGTTCTCATCTTATCACTGTCGAAGAGAGGAGTGTTCTCATCTTATCACTGTCGAAGAGAGGAGTGTTCTCATCTTATCACTGTCGAAGAGAGGAGTGTTCTCCTCTTATCACTGTCGAAGAGAGGAGTGTTCTCCTCTTATCACTGTCGAAGAGAGGAGTGTTCTCCTCTTATCACTGTCGAAGAGAGGAGTGTTCTCCTCTTATCACTGTCGAAGAGAGGAGTGTTCTCATCTTATCACTGTCGAAGAGAGGAGTGTTCTCATCTTATCACTGTCGAAGAGAGGAGTGTTCTCATCTTATCACTGTCGAAGAGAGGAGTGTTCTCCTCTTATCACTGTCGAAGAGAGGAGTGTTCTCATCTTATCACTGTCGAAGAGAGGAGTGTTCTCCTCTTATCACTGTCGAAGAGAGGAGTGTTCTCCTCTTATCACTGTCGAAGAGAGGAGTGTTCTCCTCTTATCACTGTCGAAGAGAGGAGTGTTCTCCTCTTATCACTGTCGAAGAGAGGAGTGTTCTCCTCTTATCACTGTCGAAGAGAGGAGTGTTCTCATCTTATCACTGTCGAAGAGAGGAGTGTTCTCCTCTTATCACTGTCGAAGAGAGGAGTGTTCTCCTCTTATCACTGTCGAAGAGAGGAGTGTTCTCATCTTATCACTGTCGAAGAGAGGAGTGTTCTCCTCTTATCACTGTCGAAGAGAGGAGTGTTCTCATCTTATCACTGTCGAAGAGAGGAGTGTTCTCATCTTATCACTGTCGAAGAGAGGAGTGTTCTCCTCTTATCACTGTCGAAGAGAGGAGTGTTCTCCTCTTATCACTGTCGAAGAGAGGAGTGTTCTCCTCTTATCACTGTCGAAGAGAGGAGTGTTCTCATCTTATCACTGTCGAAGAGAGGAGTGTTCTCCTCTTATCACTGTCGAAGAGAGGAGTGTTCTCATCTTATCACTGTCGAAGAGAGGAGTGTTCTCCTCTTATCACTGTCGAAGAGAGGAGTGTTCTCCTCTTATCACTGTCGAAGAGAGGAGTGTTCTCATCTTATCACTGTCGAAGAGAGGAGTGTTCTCCTCTTATCACTGTCGAAGAGAGGAGTGTTCTCATCTTATCACTGTCGAAGAGAGGAGTGTTCTCCTCTTATCACTGTCGAAGAGAGGAGTGTTCTCATCTTATCACTGTCGAAGAGAGGAGTGTTCTCATCTTATCACTGTCGAAGAGAGGAGTGTTCTCATCTTATCACTGTCGAAGAGAGGAGTGTTCTCATCTTTTTGTAGGTATCATTTTGTATTTCTCAACTGAATATTCAGCTCAATAGCAGCTATTTTAAACCCAAGGTATTTGATATGGCTTTGAGATATGGAGTGGCCCACCATGCAAAATGGCTTTGAGATATGGAGTGGCCCACCATGCAAAATGGCTTTGAGATATGGAGTGGGCCACCATGCAAAATGGCTTAGAGATATGGAGTGGCCCACCATGCAAAATGGCTTAGAGATATGGAGTGGCCACCATGCAAAATGGCTTAGAGATATGGAGTGGCCACCATGCAAAATGGCTTAGAGATATGGAGTGGCCACCATGCAAAATGGCTTAGAGATATGGAGTGGCCACCATGCAATATGGCTTAGAGATATGGAGTGGCCCACCATGCAATATGGCTTAGAGATATGGAGTGGGCCACCATGCAAAATGGCTTAGAGATATGGAGTGGCCCACCATGCAAAATGGCTTTGAGGTATGGAGTGGCCCACCATGCAATATGGCTTTGAGGTATGGAGTGGCCCACCATGCAAAATGGCTTAGAGATATGGAGTGGCCACCATGCAAAATGGCTTAGAGATATGGAGTGGCCCACCATGCAAAATGGCTTAGAGATATGGAGTGGCCCACCATGCAAAATGGCTTAGAGATATGGAGTGGCCACCATGCAAAATGGCTTAGAGATATGGAGTGGCCACCATGCAATATGGCTTAGAGATATGGAGTGGCCACCATGCAATATGGCTTAGAGATATGGAGTGGCCCACCATGCAAAATGGCTTAGAGATATGGAGTGGCCACCATGCAAAATGGCTTAGAGATATGGAGTGGCCACCATGCAATATGGCTTAGAGATATGGAGTGGCCACCATGCAATATGGCTTAGAGATATGGAGTGGCCACCATGCAAAATGGCTTTGAGATATGGAGTGGCCACCATGCAATATGGCTTTGAGATATGGAGTGGCCACCATGCAATATGGCTTAGAGATATGGAGTGGCCCACCATGCAAAATGGCTTTGAGATATGGAGTGGCCACCATGCAAAATGGCTTAGAGATATGGAGTGGGCCACCATGCAATATGGCTTAGAGATATGGAGTGGCCACCATGCAAAATGGCTTAGAGATATGGAGTGGCCACCATGCAAAATGGCTTTGAGATATGGAGTGGGCCACCATGCAAAATGCGCACCGGCCATTGCCAGTGCATAGGCCTATAGGTCTCACGGGTAGAAGGCTACAACTGCAAAGTTGTTTTAGGACATAAAATGTCCTGTTGAATGAATACGTGGCTACTAGCAGCGGGTATTATATTTAGAGTTAGCGATCTCGTCCATGCGTTTTACATTTTCCAATTCCTCAGGTGTTGAACCCCAAATTAATTAGCCTATGATATTAGTTAGTGCACATAAAGATGTAATTCATCTCTATTGAACAAACCAAAAAAAGTTAGAAGCACGGAAAAGTGATGCGGGTCGGTGTGGATAAAATTCCAGGGCCGATTTATTATCCTAGTCCGCCCCTGACTACACTATACTACACTACGCTATACTACACCTCTCAACCATAAATGTACAGTACGTTCATAGTGTTGTCTACACTGATACCAAGGCCTCACCATGCACTGTATATGGTAGTTGTTTCATCCAGGCTCACCCTTACTACAGCTAAGCAGCTCACCCTTACTACAGCTAAGCAGCTCACCCTTACTACAGCTAAGCATCTCACCCTTACTACAGCTAAGCAGCTCACCCTTACTACAGCTAAGCAGCTCACCCTTACTACAGCTAAGCAGCTCACCCTTACTACAGCTAAGCAGCTCACCCTTACTACAGCTAAGCAGCTCACCCTTACTACAGCTAAGCAGCTCACCCTTACTACAGCTAAGCAGCTCACCCGTACTACAGCTAAGCAGCTCACCCTTACTACATCTAAGCAGCTCACCCGTACTACAGCTAAGCAGCTCACCCTTACTACAGCTAAGCAGCTCACCCTTACTACAGCTAAGCAGGTCACCCTTACTACAGCTAAGCAGCTCACCCTTACTACAGCTAAGCAGCTCACCCTTACTACAGCTAAGCAGCTCACCCTTACTACAGCTAAGCAGCTCACCCTTACTACAGCTAAGCAGCTCACCCTTACTACAGCTAAGCAGCTCACCCTTACTACAGCTAAGCAGGTCACATTCCCCTGCAGGGAATCAGAAAGAGGAAAAGTAGAGGAAGATGAGTTTTGCTATCAAATGTTGTACCTTTAATTAAAATCTAAAGATTAATTTGCTTGGAATTGGGTTGTGAGGATAGAGTCTTTCCTTTTAATAGAGGCATTTTAACAGTTCTCTCTCCCCCTAAAAATACCTCTCTGATGCCTGGTTAATTAGGACATGCAGAAACTCATTACTCAATTTGAATTATCCTGTTGTTCAGCTGCTAACAAATGGGCCTCCCCTATCATTGTGATATATATGCAGGACATATATGTAAACATGTGTGTATATATATATACACACACACACACACACACACACACACACACACACACACACACACACACACACACACACACACACACACACACACACACACACACACACACACACACACACACACACACACACACACACACACACACAAAGACAAAGACACACACAAAGACAAAGACACACACTCCCCTTTCGTACTCATATTTAGAACAGAAGTTATTCTCTGACCTTTCTTCAGAACAAAGTTAACTTTTACTCTTTAATTTGGGATAGTCACATGATTAAAAGTAGCATTAGAAAAGTAAAATTATTATACAATATGCTTTTTAGTATGTGTTTTAGAGCCCATCAGTACATGCCACCACCACAGTTGTACAGTATAACCATTTCCCATAGCAGTATTGGGTTGAGGCCCATAGCTCCACAGTATTGGGTTGAGGCAAATAGCTCCACAGTGTTGGGTTGAGGCCCATAGCTCTATAGTGTTGGGTTGAGGCCCATAGCTCCACAGTGTTGGGTTGAGGCAAATAGCTCCACAGTGTTGGGTTGGGGCAAATAGCTCCACAGTATTGGGTTGAGGCAAATAGCTCCACAGTGTTGGGTTGAGGCCCATAGATCTATAGTGTTGGGTTGAGGCCCATAGCTCCACAGTGTTGGGTTGAGGCCCATAGCTCCACAGTATTGGGTTGAGGCCCATAGCTCTACAGTATTGGGTTGAGGCCCATAGCTCCACAGTATTGGGTTGAGGCCCATAGATCTATAGTGTTGGGTTGAGGCCCATAGCTCTACAGTATTGGGTTGAGGCCCATAGATCTATAGTGTTGGGTTGAGGCCCATAGCTCTACAGTATTGGGTTGAGGCCCATAGCTCTACAGAGTTGGGTTGAGGCCCATAGCTCCACAGTATTGGGTTGAGGCCCATAGCTCCACCGTGTTGGGTTGAGGCCCATAGCTCTACAGTATTGGGTTGAGGCCCATAGCTCCACAGTGTTGGGTCGAGGCCCATAGCTCTACAGTATTGGGTTGAGGCCCATAGCTCTACAGTATTGGGTTGAGGCCCATAGCTCCACAGTGTTGGGTTGAGGCCCATAGCTCTACAGTATTGGGTTGAGGCCCATAGCTCCACAGTGTTGGGTTGAGGCCCATAGCTCCACAGTGTTGGGTTAAGGCCAATAGCTCTACAGTATTGGGTTGAGGCCCATAGCTCTACAGTGTTGGGTTGAGGCCCATAGCTCCACAGTATTGGGTTGAGGCCCATAGATCTATAGTGTTGGGTTGAGGCCCATAGCTCCACCGTGTTGGGTTGAGGCCCATAGCTCTACAGTATTGGGTTGAGGCCCATAGCTCCACAGTGTTGGGTTGAGGCTCATAGCTCCACAGTATTGGGTTGAGGCAAATAGCTCCACAGTGTTGGGTTGAGGCCCATAGCTCTATAGTGTTGGGTTGAGGCCCATAGCTCCACAGTGTTGGGTTGAGGCAAATAGCTCCACAGTGTTGGGTTGAGGCCCATAGCTCCACAGTATTGGGTTGAGGCCCATAGCTCCACAGTGTTGGGTTGAGGCCCATAGCTCCACAGTGTTGGGTTGAGGCCCATAGCGCCACAGTGTTGGGTTGAGGCCCATAGCTCCACAGTGTTGGGTTGAGGCCCATAGCTCCACAGTGTTGGGTTGAGGCCCAGTCTGTGAGACACAACCATGGAGATATGGATGCATCAGACAGTGATTTTTGGGATGCCAGTCCAATGTGTCCTGAACCACTCCCCAAGTCTCTCCCCCAGTCCCTCCCCTCCCCCAGCCCCTCCCAAGTCCCCTCCCCCTACCCCAGAACATTTGTTTGTTCACCATTAATCAGTACTGTTAATTGCCATTCACCACCATTAGCCATATGTTGCCAAGCCAACTTGCAACCGTGAGACGTACAGTAAGTGCTTAGTCCTTTCATTTTACAAACTCAGTAATAGAATGAGCTTTCCAACGCTTTTATGAAGGAGACACACATGTATTTAAGGTCATATACAATTTTATGTGGACCAACAAAAAAGTTATTTCCAAATGATAAGATTCACTAATTTAACAAATTGGGATTTATTGTTTTGGTTTTAGGCGAGAGCTGGTGAGCTGAAAATAATTTCTCATGGTGTTGAGTAAATACATTTTTTACAAGGGTTAGAGGTCCCGGTATGGTAGCAGTGTCCTCACACCAACAGCCATCACTACATCCTGTTAATTACATGAGGCGATTTAGATGTATTTTCTTCAAAAGCTGCGGCAGGAAGGAAGCGTTGAGATTAAAGATGTGATTTCCTTTGGATGTCCTGCGGGACCGAATGGAAGTTAACAGGAAAAGAAAATATCCCCTCAACAAAGCTGGTGGAGGCATGTACTAATTAGCATAATTTTTGTTGGTGGAAGGGGAGAGGGTAATGGGGGAGGGGAGGGCGGGTGGTAGAAGAAAATCCTGTCTCCCGTGGGTGCTGCCTGATGCTTGGATTGCAGGGAAACCACTAATCAGTTCTAAAGTCATCCCCCCTTCCCCCTGTTCCTCCTCTCCCCTCACCCCCCTCCTCAAGCCTCACTCTATTCTGATCCAATGGGACCACACTGTGACCCAGTTCAGAGAGTCGCACAGAAATGAAAGCAAGGGAAAGACAGAGGAGGGAGGCCAAAACATGGAGAGCGATTAAGAGCGACAGAAAAGAGAGAGGGAAAAAGAAAGAAAGAAAGAAAAAGATAAAGATCTACTCCTGCTACCCACAGCCTTTAATCACAATGTACTCTTGCTACCCACAGCCCTTAGTCACAATGTACTCCTGCTACCCACAGCCCTTAGTCACAATGTACTCCTGCTACCCACAGCCCTTAATCACAATGTACTCTTGCTACCCACAGCCCTTAGTCACAATGTACTCCTGCTACCCACAGCCCTTAGTCACAATGTACTCCTGCTACCCACAGCCCTTAGTCACAATGTACTCCTGCTACCCACAGCCCTTAATCACAATGTACTCCTGCTACCCACAGCCCTTAATCACAATGTACTCCTGCTACCCACAGCCCTTAGTCACAATGTACTCCTGCTACCCACAGCCCTTAGTCACAATGTACTCCTGCTACCCACAGCCCTTAATCACAATGTACTCCTGCTACCCACAGCCCTTAGTCACAATGTACTCCTGCTACCCACAGCCCTTAATCACAATGTACTCCTGCTACCCACAGCCCTTAATCACAATGTACTCCTGCTACCCACAGCCCTTAGTCACAATGTACTCCTGCTACCCACAGCCCTTAGTCACAATGTACTCCTGCTACCCACAGCCCTTAATCACAATGTACTCCTGCTACCCACAGCCCTTAATCACAATGTACTCCTGCTACCCACAGCCCTTAATCACAATGTACTCCTGCTACCCACAGCCCTCAGATATGCTGCCTTACCCTCCTGCATTACAATATCTCTGAGACATGAGAGACACAATATGGGGGATTGATGGAACTGATTCGATCTGTTCAGAAGAAGGGTGAGAGGGGAATGAGGTAAGAGAGATGGTGGAGAGATAGAGGGATGGAGAGGGGGAGAGGGGAATGAGGTAAGAGATAGGGGGCAAGAGGGGAATGAGGTAAGAGAGATGGTGGAAAGATTGAGGGATGGAGAGGGGGAGAGGGGAATGAGGTAAGAGAGAGGCGGGAAGAGGGGAATGAGGTAAGAGAGATGGTGGAGAGATAGAGGGATGGAGAGGGGGAGAGGGGAATGAGGTAAGAGAGAGGGGGAGAGGAGAATGAGGTAAGAGATAGAGGGGAATGAGGTAAGAGAGAGGGTGGAGAGAAGGAGGGATGGAGAGGGGGAGAGAGGAATGAGGTAAGAGCGATGGTGGAGACATAGAGGGATGGAGAGGGGGAGAGGGGAATGAGGTAAGAGAGGGGGGGAGAGGGGAATGAGGTAAGAGAGAGGGTGGAGAGAAGGAGGGATGGAGAGGGGGAGAGGGGAATGAGGTAAGAGAGATGGTGGAGAGATAGAGGGATGGAGAGGGGGAGAGGGGAATGAGGTAAGAGAGGGGGGAGAGGGGAATGAGGTAAGAGAGAGGGTGGAGAGATAGAGGGATGGAGAGGGGGATAGTGGGATGAGGTAAGAGATATGGTAGAGGGATAGAGGGATGGAGAGGGGGAGAGGGGAATGAGGTAAGAGAGAGGGGGGGAGATAGAGGGATGGAGGGGGGGAGAGGCGAATGAGGTAAGAGATAGGGGGGTGATAGTGGGATGAGGTAAGAGAGGGGGGGAGAGGGAATGAGGTAAGAGAGAGGGGGGAGAGATAGAGGGATGGAGGGGGTGATAGTGGGATGAGGTAAGAGAGGGGGGAGAGGGAATGAGGTAAGAGAGAGGGGGGAGAGATAGAGGGATGAGAGGGTGATAGTGGGATGAGGTAAGAGAGAGGGGGGAGAGATAGAGGGATGGAGAGGGTGATAGTGGGATGAGGTAAGAGAGAGGATGGAGGGCCTCCCAAGTGGTGCAGTGGTCTAAAGCATTGCATCACAGTGCTAGCTGTGCCACTAGATATCCTGGTTCAAGTCCAGGGTCTGTCGCAGCCGGCCGCGACCGGGAGACCCATGGGGTGGCGCACAATTGGCCCAGCGTCGTCCGGGTTAGGGGAGGGTTTGGCCGGCAGGGATGTTCTTGTCCCATCGCACTCTAGCGACTCCTGTGGCGGGCCGAGCGCAGTGCACGCTGACACGGTCGCCAGGTGTACAGTGTTTCCTCCGACACATTGTTGTGGCTGGCTTCCGGGTTAAGTGGGCATTGTGTCAAGAATCAGTGCGGCTTGGTTGGGTTGGGTTTCGGAGGACGCACGGCTTTTGACCTTCGCCTCTCCGAAGTCCGTACAGGAGTTGCAGCGATGAGACAAGAATGTAACTACCAATTGGAGGCCACGAAATTGGGGAGAAAATGGGGGTAAAAATAACGAGAGGAGGGAGAGATAGAGGGGGGATAGGCTGATTCAGTGCAGAGGGGAGCCCTGTAGAAGGGAGACAATGCCTTGGGTTTTATGTGACAGGCCTGTCCCCAGCCCCATTCAAATTCCCACTGCCATCTGTGCACTGGAAACATGAGCTGGGAGTCTCTCCAAGCTGCTCCTTTTCCCCCTGCAGCCTCCCTCCCTCCCTGCTTGTCTCAAGATCCCAACCACCGTCTAAAGCAAGATTTGGTTGGAGGGGATATCATTCATTCCCTAAGACGCTTTGGGCCATTGAAATGCTCAGACTGATCGTGTGGAGTTAGGAAACAAATTTCAAGATATTGACATACATAGAGCCCTTACCAAAATAAACGGTCATTGGTCTATTATAAGAGGGTTTCCCAAACTCAGTCCTGGGCCAACTCATCATCATCAAGCTTTGATTATTTTAATCAGGGGTGTGGTGCTAGTGCAAAAACCGAAACTTGCACCCAGGGGTGGCCTCAGGACCAAGTTTGGGAAACCCTGTACAGTGGCTTGCGAAAGTATTCACCCACCTTGTCATTTTTCTTATTTTGTTGCTTTACAACCTGGAAGTAAAATTGATTTTGTGGGGGTTTGCATCATTTACACAAAATGCCTACCACTTTTAAGATGCAAAACATTTTTTATTGTGAAACAAATAAGAAATAAGACAAAAAACTAAAAACTTGAGCGTGCATAACTATTCACCCCCCCCCAAAGTCAATTACGGCTGCAAGTCTCTTGGGGTATGTTTCTATAAGCTTGGCACATCTAGCCACTGGGATTTTTGCTCATTCTTCAAGGCAAAGCTGCTTCGGCTCCTTCAAGTTGGATGGGTTCTGCTGGTGTACAACAATCTTTAAGTCATACCATAGATTCTCAATTGGATTGAGGTCTGTGCTTTGACTAGGCCATTCCAAGACATTTAAATGTTTCCCCTTAAACCACTCGAGTGTTGCTTTAGCAGTATGCTTATGGTCATTTTCCTGCTGGAAGGTGAACCTCCGTCCCAGTCTCAAATCTCTGGAAGACTGAAACAGATTTCCCTCAAGAATTTCACTGTATTTAGCGCCATCCATCATTCCTTCAATTCTGATCAGTTTCCCAGTCCCTGCCGATAAAAAACATCCTGGGATGGTGTTCTGGGTTTGCGCCAGATATATCGTTTTCCTTGATAGCCAAAAAGCTAAATTTGAGTCTCATCTGACCAGAGTACCTTCTTCCATATGTTTGGGGAGTCTCCCACATGCCTGTTGGCGAACACCAAATGTGTTGGCTTATTTTTTTCAGCTGTACACTCCACAGTGTGGACTCCACACTGTACACTCCACAGAGTATAAAGCCCAGCTCTGTGGAGTGTACAGCTTAAACTGGTCCTATGGACAGATACTCCAATCTCCGCTGTGGAGCTTTGCAGCTCCTTCAGGGTTATCTTTGGTCTCTTTGTTGCCTCTGATTAACTCCATCCTTGCCCGGTCCGTGAGTTGTGGTGGGCGGCCCTCTCTTGGCAGGTTTGTTGTGGTGCCATATTCATTCCATTTTTTGATAATGGATTTAATGGTGCTCTGTGGGATGTTCAAAGTTTTGGAGAAAAAAAATTATAACCCAACCCTGATCTGTACTTCTCCACAACTTTGTCCCTGACCTGTTTGGAGAGCTCCTTGGCCTTCATGGTGCCCCTTACTTAGTGGTGTTGCAGACTCTGGGTCCTTCAAAACAGGTGTATATATACTGAGATCATGTGACAGATCATGTGACTCTTAGATTGCACACAAGTGGACTTTATTTAACTCATTATGTGACTTCGGAAGGTAATTGGTTGCACCAGATCTTATTTAGGGGCATCATAGCAAAGGGGGTGAATACATACGCACGCACCACTTTTCCGTTTTTTTTATTTTTTTTATTTCACTTCACCAATTTTGATTATTTTATGTATGTCCATTACATGAAATCCAAATAAAATCCATTTAAATTACAGGTTGTAATGCAACAAAATAGGAAAAACGCCAAGGGGCATGAATACTTTTGCAAGGCACTGTATTATCATAAAATCAGATTACGTTGTCATGATCTGGGCCAAAAACTCCTTCCCAACTGAATGAAATTAAATTTCAGCCATTTTTCAAAAACAGCTCCTACACAAAAAGGGTGTAATCATAATTTTCACAATTTCATAGTGTGGAAATATCCTTAAAGAAAACCGGAAAATCACATTCTTAACTGCACTGCTCCTTTAAAACGCTCTCTGCCGTCAAAAGGGGGACCACTCAACTATTTTGCCTGCGAGGCAGGGGAGAGGGTGTCAGATTAGCAGTGAACAGAGCGAGGCAGGCGAGAGGGTGTCAGATTAGCAGTGAACAGAGCGAGGCAGGCGAGAGGGTGTCAGATTAGCAGTGAACAGAGCGAGGCAGGCGAGAGGGTGTCAGGTTAGCAGTGAACAGAGCGAGGCAGGGGAGAGGGTGTCAGATTAGCAGTGAACAGAGCGAGGCAGGGGAGAGGGTGTCAGGTTAGCAGTGAACAGAGCGAGGCAGGGGAGAGGGTGTCAGATTAGCAGTGAACAGAGCGAGGCAGGGGAGAGGGTGTCAGGTTAGCAGTGAACAGAGCGAGGCAGGGGAGAGGGTCAGGTTAGCAGTGAACAGAGCGAGGCGGGGGAGAGGGTCAGGTTAGCAGTGAACAGAGCGAGGCGGGGGAGAGGGTCAGGTTAGCAGTGAACAGAGCGAGGCAGGGGAGAGAGTGTCAGGTTAGCAGTGAACAGAGAATGTTTCACCCAAGACGGTGAAGTGAAAGGGAGGAGAGACCGGGAGAGAGAGGGAGGGGGGTGCCTGCTACCTGCCTCAGGTGATACTAGGGGTGCTCCCCCCCCAGCCCGCTACCCACTCCCCGCTTCCCCCCAGCTCACCCCCCTAGCACACCTGTCATCCCTTAACCAGGCTGGCCTCTGTATGGCCTGTCTTTGTGGGCTGCTTTAACAAAGCCATATGTAGAGAAAAATAATGCACCCAGACAGAGGCAGTCTGTTCTACAGGTGACAAAGGGCTGGGTGGGCCTGGGAAAGCCTTAGTTCAGCCTTCAGAACAGGACCAGGCTGTTTGATAATTGGAACGCTACCTTCCCCTTTATCCTGTGGAGGCCTGGGCCTGGGTCTGGGCCTGGGTCTGGGTCTGGGCCTGGGCCTGGGTATGGGTCTGGGCCTGGGTATGGGTCTGGGCCTGGGTCTGGGTCTGGGTCTGGGTCTGGCTGAAGCAACTCTCCCTGAAACATGAGTGTGTTTTTATTTATCTTTCTAACCCCCCTCCCTCTCTACCCTCTCTCCTCACTCTCCCTTTTCTCCCCACTCTCCCCTCTCTCCCTTTTCTCCCCACTCTCCCCTCTCTCCCTTTTCTCCCCACTCTCCCCTCTCTCCCCTCTCTCCCCACTCTCCCCTCTCTCCCCTCTCTCCCCACTCTCCTCTCTCTCCTCCCTCTCCTCTCCTCTCTCCTCTCCTCTCTCCCCACTCTCCCCTCTCTCCCTCTCTCCCCTCTCTCCTCTCCCTCTCTCCCCTTTCTCCCCACTCTCCCCTCTCTCCGTCTCTCCCCTCTCTCCCTCTCTCCCCTCTCTCCCCTGTGCCCCTCAGCCGCTGCTGTGACAAGAAGAGCTGTGGCAATCGCAACGAAACCCCGTCTGACCCCGTCATCATAGACAGGTACCTTCACACACTCCTCCGCATGCTCAACTACTCCTACTGTGACCGCATTGTGTGTGTGTGTGTGTGGCCTCCTATGAGGCTGCCGATGCAGTGAGGGAACAGTATGAGGGTCAGGTTAGAACAGTCAGCTTGTGTATCTACTGAGGTTTGGCCCAGAGCCTACCCACCCTATGGTTCTATTTGTACTACAGTGAGGACTACAGTGAGGACTACAGTGAGGACTACAGTGAGTTCTACAGTTTATGTGGAGTGATCATGTTCCACAGCTTGTGCTCCTCCACAGTGAGGGAGGACGAGAGGAGCCAGAATGAGAAGGCTGTCCTCTCCTCTCCGCTCCCCTTAATAAAACCCACATGGATAATGGACTGTGAAACAATAGCTGCCAAAGTGCCTGGAGCCCCCTCCCTCCCTCCCTCCCTCCCTCCCTCCCTCAACTTCCCTCATGCCTCCAGGGCACCTAAACACAGGCATTCTCTCTTCTACTCTGTGCATGTATCTGTCTCAGCTGGACAGGAGTCTTCAGACCTGGGCGTCCTCTATAGGCTTACTGAACTAAGGTTATTGGACCAGGCCTGCTGGTAGTTGTGTTAGACCCAGAGTACTGGAGATTATATGGTTGTTGTTATGTTGTCTGTGTTATGACATTCTATCTAACACAATAATCCTGGTTGTATTTACTCTGTTGATCTCCCAAAACGACTGTGTGAGCTAATGCTGGCTGGATAGTGTGGTTCCACTACTGTCTCTCTCTATTCCCCTGACTGGGTCTGGTTCCACTACTGTCTCTCTCTATTCCCCTGACTGGGTCTGCCTGCCCGTCCTCTCTCTCTGTGTTGTACTGTGGCTGCTACAGCACGGCTGCTCTGGAGACAGTTCTTACGGAGCAGAACTGGAACATACCAAAAAGTGTTTGATTTACACCCCACGGCGTTGCGTTGGTTCAGCCCAGTTCATTTAGTGCCACGGGGCAGACCTGATTTGTTGCTTCTTGTCAAACGGAACCTGGAGCTCATTGGTGAAGATGAAATCCCACTGAAAGAGGATTTGGGAGACGTGGTGCTTATGTATGTATGTATGTATGTATGTATGTATGTATGTATGTATGTATGTATGTATGTATGTATGTATGTATGTATGTATGTATGTATGTATGTATGTACAGTATGTATGTATGTATGTATGTACAGTATGTATGTATGTAATGATGCATATGTGCATTGTACGTCCAGTATATTGTTGGATTTCAGTATTCCAAGAGAATGTACGTATATTCAGGCCAAACTCTCATGGACATGCCTGTACACACCCACACCCACACCCACACCCACACCCACACCCGTGTTGCCCCTGTAAAGGTGTATGGCAGTAGTGTTTGCTGTGGTAATGTATTCACTGACCTGCGCTACAGGAAGGACACAGATGCACATCAGCTGTGGCGCAGCTCTCCCAGTGCCAGGAGAGGAGAGAAGTGGGGAACATACCTGGCTCACGTGTTCTGCCCCCCCCCCCCCCCCCTCCTATTCCCCTCACCTCCCAACGTTCCGCTTCACTGGGCCAGAAAGGGTCAGTGCCCCGGGGGGAACCCCCCCCTCACCCCCCCAGCCCCCTTCCTCCTCTCTCTACCGTCACACGCCTTCAGACTTCAGTGAACAAACAGGGCTCAGATGAGCATGGGCAGATGAACCCAGTAACTTCTGTCGAACTTATCCTCTCTCACAGCCAGAACAGTGTGGTTGTGTTGTTGACTGCTCAGTGCCTTACGCTTATAGGAGATACATCAAAACAAAGAGGTGCACTGGCCTCAGCACCATTCATATTGCTCTCCCGGCGCCTGTAAAATACTATTATTTATTGAGGTTTGTGGGGGGAAAGGGAATGTAGATGTTCATAGACTAATATGACATTCAAAGAGGACCCAGGTGAATTTACTGGCAGTGGGGTGGCAGTGTCTCCTCTCCATATGCTGGGCCAGGCACATTGGGTCCATGGCTTAGGTGTGAGGTTATCATACCATCATACACATTTGCTCTCCTTTCTGTCACGCGTTCCTGCAGCACTGGAAAATGGGTCATGTGAAAACTGAAGAAAATACATCTTATTTTTTCTTCTAATGTGTTCTCTTGGCAGTTTGTTTTCAGTATTTGTTTTGGATGATGGCTGACAAACAGGCAGCTTGCCTTTTCTGATAGATACCATCTCAATTATGACTTATTATTTCCCCCAAAATAGGTAATAAAAATAGCAACTCCAACTTGTATCTTTTGTGTGTGTGTGTGTGTGTGAGAGAGAGAGAGAGAGAGAGAGAGAGAGAGAGAGAGCGCGAGAGAGAGAGAGAGAGAGAGAGCGCGAGAGAGAGAGAGAGAGAGCGCGCGAGAGAGAGAGCGCGCGAGAGAGAGAGAGCGCGCGCGCGAGAGAGAGAGCGCGCGAGAGAGAGAGAGAGAGAGAGAGAGAGAGAGAGAGAGAGAGAGAGAGAGAGAGAGAGAGAGAGAGAGAGAGAGAGAGAGAGAGAGAGAGAGAGAGAGAGAGAGAGAGAGAGAGAGAGAGAGAGAGAGAGAGAGAGAGAGAGAGAGAGAGAGAGAGAGAGAGAGAGAGAGAGAGAAAGAAAAAGAGCCGTTAAATTCTACAACCACCTAAAAGGAAGCGATTCCCAAACCTTCCATAACAAAGCCATCACCTACAGAGAGATGAACCTGGAGAAGAGTCCCCTAAGCAAGCTGGTCCTAGGGCTCTGTTCACAAACACAAACAGAGCCCCAGGACAACAGCACAATTAGACCCAACCAAATCATGAGAAAACAAAAAGATAATTACTTGACACATTGGAAAGAATTAACAAAAAAACAGAGCAAACTAGAATGCTATTTGGCCCTTAACAGAGAGTATACAGTGGCAGAATACCTGACCACTGTGACTGACCCAAACTTAAGGAAAGCTTTGACTATGTACAGACTCAGTGAGCATAGCCTTGCTATTGAGAAAGGCCGCCGTAGGCAGACATGGCTCTCAAGAGAAGACAGGCTATGTGCTCACTGCCCACAAAATGAGGTGGAAACTGAGCTGCACTTCCTAACCTCCTGCCCAATGTATGACCATATTAGAGAGACATATTTCCCTCAGATTACACAGATCCACAAAGAATTCGAAAACAAATCCAATTTTGATAAACTCCCATATCTACTGGGTGAAATTCCACAGTGTGCCATCACAGCAGCAAGATTTGTGACCTGTTGCCACAAGAAAAGGGCAACCAGTGAAGAACAAACACCATTGTAAATACAACCCATATTTATGTTTATTTATTTTAACTTGTGTGCTTTAACCATTTGTACATTGTTACAACACTGTATATATATAATATGACATTTGTCATGTCTTTATTGTTTTGAAACTTCTGTATGTGTAATGTTTACTGTTAATTTTGATTGTTTATTTCACTTTTGTATATTATCTACCTCACTTGCTTTGGCAATGTTAACACATGAATTGAATTGAATTGAATTGAGAGAGAGAGAGAGAGAGAGAGAGAGAGAGAGAGAGAGAGAGAGAGAGAGAGAGAGAGAGAGAGAGAGAGAGAGAGAGAGAGAGAGAGAGAGAGAGAGAGAGAGAGAGAGAGAGAGAGAGAGAGAGAGAGAGAGAGAGAGAGAGAGAGAGAGAGAGAGAGAGAGAGAGAGAGAGAGAGAGAGAGAGAGAGAGAGAGAGAGAGAGAGAGAGAACTGAAGAGAGAGAGAGAGAGAGAGAGAGAGAGAGAGAGAGAGAGAGAGAGAGAGAGAGAGAGAGAGAGAGAGAGAGAGAGAGAGAGAGAGAGAGAGAGAGAGAGAGAGAGAGAGAGAGAGAGAGAGAGAGAGAGAGAGAGAGAGAGAGAGAGAGAGAGAGAGAGAGAGAGAGAGAGAGAGAGAGAGAGACTGCAGATAATCCCACTGAATAAATATAAAACATGCTAATGACGCCTTATTATGTTGTTAAAATAACAAATGTCATATTTACTGTGGTTTATTCCCTCTCATTTGTAAACACACAATATGAAGCATTGGGTTTTCAGTGGGGAAACATGTTTATTGCATTTTTTTTTTTTATCTGCGAGGAAAGCTGTTACAGTCATTTTCCTCTACCTGATTGAGGTTATCTACATATGAAATGGATGCCTTGTGCGGAGTGTGTTACTGTTTTCCTGTTTGTGTGTGTGTGTGTGTGTGTGTGTGTGTGTGTGTGTGTGTGTGTGTGTGACAACGATTAGACATCGTTACACAACGATTTTAGAATAGGTTATCAGATTCAGAACATGCCGTTGTACAGACAACATACTGATCTACAGTACACCATCACTGGTAGTAACCTGTATTAGAGATCATGTTTGCTTTGCCCTAGCTAGTGCATTTAGCTAGCTAGCCAGCAAGCTACACTGAACAAAAATATAAACAATTTCAAACATTTTACAGTTTGAGTTACAGTTCATATAAGGAAATCAGTCAATTGAAATAAATTCATTAGGCCCTAATCTATGGATGTCCTATATGTATATATATTTTATTTTTTGGTTACCCTTTTTCTCCCCAATTTCGTGGTATCCAAATGTTAGTTACAGTCTTGTCCCATCGCTGCAACTCCCGTACGGACTCGGGAGAGGCGAAGGTCGAGAGCCGTGCGTCCTCCGAAACATGACCCTAACAAGCCACACTGCTTCTTGACACATTGCTCGCTTAACCCGGAAGCCGGCCGCACCAATGTGTCGGAGGAAACACTGTACACCTGGCGACTGTGTCAGCGTGCACTGCACCCGCCCCGGAGTTGCTGGAGCGCGATGGGACAAGGACATCCCGGCCGGCCAAACCCTCTCCTAACCCAGACGAAGCTGGGCCAAACCCTCCCCTAACCCAGACGAAGCTGGGCCAAACCCTCCCCTAACCCAGACGACGCTGGGCCAAACCCTCCCCTAACCCAGACGAAGCTGGGCCAAACCCTCCCCTAACCCAGACGAAGCTGGGCCAAACCCTCCCCTAACCCAGACGACGCTGGGCCAAACCCTCCCCTAACCCAGACGAAGCTGGGCCAAACCCTCCCCTAACCCAGACGAAGCTGGGCCAAACCCTCCCCTAACCCAGACGACGCTGGGCCAAACCCTCCCCTAACCCAGACGAAGCTGGGCCAAACCCTCCCCTAACCCAGACGAAGCTGGGCCAAACCCTCCCCTAACCCAGACGAAGCTGGGCCAAACCCTCCCCTAACCCAGACGAAGCTGGGCCAAACCCTCCCCTAACCCAGACGAAGCTGGGCCAAACCCTCCCCTAACCCAGACGAAGCTGGGCCAAACCCTCCCCTAACCCAGACGAAGCTGGGCCAAACCCTCCCCTAACCCAGACGAAGCTGGGCCAAACCCTCCCCTAACCCAGACGACGCTGGGCCAAACCCTCCCCTAACCCAGACGAAGCTGGGCCAAACCCTCCCCTAACCCAGACGAAGCTGGGCCAAACCCTCCCCTAACCCAGACGACGCTGGGCCAAACCCTCCCCTAACCCAGACGACGCTGGGCCAAACCCTCTCCTAACCCAGACGACGCTGGGCCAAACCCTCCCCTAACCCAGACGAAGCTGGGCCAAACCCTCCCCTAACCCAGACGACGCTGGGCCAAACCCTCCCCTAACCCAGACGACGCTGGGCCAAACCCTCTCCTAACCCAGACGACGCTGGGCCAAACCCTCCCCTAACCCAGACGAAGCTGGGCCAAACCCTCTCCTAACCCAGACGAAGCTGGGCCAAACCCTCCCCTAACCCAGACGAAGCTGGGCCAAACCCTCTCCTAACCCAGACGACGCTGGGCCAAACCCTCCCCTAACCCAGACGACGCTGGGCCAAACCCTCCCCTAACCCGGACGACGCTGGGCCAAACCCTCCCCTAACCCAGACGAAGCTGGGCCAAACCCTCCCCTAACCCAGACGAAGCTGGGCCAAACCCTCCCCTAACCCAGACGAAGCTGGGCCAAACCCTCCCCTAACCCAGACGAAGCTGGGCCAAACCCTCCCCTAACCCAGACGACGCTGGGCCAAACCCTCTCCTAACCCAGACGACGCTGGGCCAAACCCTCCCCTAACCCAGACGACGCTGGGCCAAACCCTCCCCTAACCCAGACGACGCTGGGCCAAACCCTCTCCTAACCCAGACGACGCTGGGCCAAACCCTCTCCTAACCCAGACGAAGCTGGGCCAAACCCTCCCCTAACCCAGACGAAGCTGGGCCAAACCCTCCCCTAACCCAGACGAAGCTGGGCCAAACCCTCCCCTAACCCAGACGAAGCTGGGCCAAACCCTCTCCTAACCCAGACGAAGCTGGGCCAAACCCTCCCCTAACCCAGACGACGCTGGGCCAAACCCTCCCCTAACCCAGACGAAGCTGGGCCAAACCCTCCCCTAACCCAGACGAAGCTGGGCCAAACCCTCCCCTAACCCAGACGAAGCTGGGCCAAACCCTCCCCTAACCCAGACGAAACTGGGCCAAACCCTCCCCTAACCCAGACGAAGCTGGGCCAAACCCTCCCCTAACCCAGACGAAGCTGGGCCAAACCCTCTCCTAACCCAGACGACGCTGGGCCAAACCCTCCCCTAACCCAGACGAAGCTGGGCCAAACCCTCCCCTAACCCAGACGAAGCTGGGCCAAACCCTCTCCTAACCCAGACGAAGCTGGGCCAAACCCTCCCCTAACCCAGACGAAGCTGGGCCAAACCCTCCCCTAACCCAGACGAAGCTGGGCCAAACCCTCCCCTAACCCAGACGAAGCTGGGCCAAACCCTCTCCTAACCCAGACAAAGCTGGGCCAAACCCTCCCCTAACCCAGACGAAGCTGGGCCAAACCCTCCCCTAACCCAGACGAAGCTGGGCCAAACCCTCCCCTAACCCAGACGAAGCTGGGCCAAACCCTCCCCTAACCCAGTGCGAAGCTGGGCCAAACCCTCCCTTAACCCAGACGAAGCTGGGCCAAACCCTCTCCTAACCCAGACGAAGCTGGGCCAAACCCTCTCCTAACCCAGACGAAGCTGGGCCAATTGCGCCTCATTGTGCACAGCCATCATCTCCCGGTCGTGGCCGGCTGCGACACAGCCCGGGATCGAACCTGGATCTGTAGTGACACCTCAAGCACTGCAATGCTGTGCCTTAGACAGCTGCGCCACTCAGGACGCCCCATCTATGGATTTCACATGACTGTGAATACAAATATGCATCTGTTGGTCACAGATAGCTTTAAAAAAAGATTGGGGCATGGGTCAGAAAACCAGTCAGTGTCTGGTGTGACCTCCATTTGCCTCATGCCGCGTGACACATTTCCTTTGGATGGAGTTGATCAGGCTATTGATTGTGGGATATTGTCCCACTCGTCTTCTTGCGGTATGAATTTGCTGGATATTGGCGTGAACTGGAACACGCTGTCGTACATGTTGATCCAGAGCATCCCAAACATGCTCAATGGGTGACCTTTCTGGTGAGTATGCAGGCCATGGAAGAACTGGGAAATGTTCAACTTTCTTGGAATTGTGTACAGATTCTTGCCACATGGGGCTGTGCATTATCATGCTAAAACATGAGGTGATGGCGGCGGATGAATGGCACCACAATGGGCCTCAGGATCTCGTCACGGTATCTCTGTGCATTCAAATTGCCATCAATAAAATGCCATAGATAGAATTGTATTGTGTTCATTGTTTTGTAGCTTAAGGCTGCCCATACCATAACCCCACCGCCACCATGGGGCACACTGTTCAAAATGTTGACTTGTTGGTAAACCGCTCACCCACACGACGCCATACAAACTGTCTGCCATCTGCCCGGTACAGCTGAAACTGGGATTCATCCGTGAAGAGAACACTTCTCCAGCGTGCCAGTGGCCATCGAAGGTGAGCATTTGCCCAGTGAAATTGGTTATGACGCCAAACTGCAGTAAGGTCAAGACCTTGGTGTGGACAACGAGCATGCAGAGCTTTCCTGAGATGGTTTCTGACAGTTTGTACAGAAATTATTCGGTTGTGCAAACCCACAGTTTCATCAGCTGTCCGGGTGGCTGGTCTCAGATGGTTCCTCAGGTGAAGAAGCTGAATCTGGAGGTCCTGGGCTGGCGTGGTTATATGTGGTCTGCGGTTATATGTGGTCTGAGGCTGGTTGGACGTACTGCCAAATTCTCTAAAACGACATTGGAGGTGGCCTATGGTAGAGAAATTAACATTCAATTTTGTGCACCAAATTTGAGAGAAATTTGCATTTTTGTGCATATGGAATATTTTGTGGATCTTTTATTTCAGCTTATGAAACATGGGACCAACACTTTACATGTTGTAATTTTATTCAGTGTAGATAGCGATTAGCATTAGCAATTAGCTTTAAAGGCGCTGCATGGTCAATTCGACGTCTGCATTGGCCGTGCAGCATTTACAGTGAGATGGCCTCTGCAGAAGTCAGGACATTCATACTTCTTGCGCTTCGCCGAGCAGCGCTGTTGTGAAGGAAGTTGTTAAGGAAGTGAGTTTGTGTTTATACAGGACCTCTCGCCATCACCGACCGTCAACCAATCATGTAAATGCGGAGCTATACAATTTTTGCGATGCACACGGCGATGTGGTACGGAGCTCGATTCGGCCTCCTCATGGCTCCAGAGGCTCCTCTATTGCGTCACACCATCCATACGGCGCCTCCAACCACATTTTCAGATCAAGCATAAATTGTCTCTTAGTCACATGCGTACTTCTTTAGCCCTACTAACTCACATTTTGCAAAGAAAGCAAGATACACAAACTAATATTATAATAGAGAAAACATGGATTGTATTTTAGAAGCAACGTGGAAAGTGGTAGCCTGTTGTTGCTTTGGAAGAATCTGTTAAGTGCATGCTGAGAGAAACAGGAAGTGTCTGTGTGTGGGCTGTGTGCCTGTTGAGTGACAGGGGGCGGGGCTTCAGACTGTTTAGAATATTATCACGCATTAAGCTTTTTTATCGGAATCTTTTTTTTGTCACACGGTGCTCCCAAAATAAAACTCCAAGTCGCACAGCAAAATATTTGGTGGCGCTTTAGATGACCATATGTCTATCTATCTAACTCTATGTATACGAGCAACTCCCTGCTCTGCCATATGCTCCTATCAATCAATCACATTTATTTATAAAACCCTTTTTACATTAGCAGATGTCACAAAGTGCTCTACAGAAACCCAGTTCAAACCCCAAAGAGCAGGCAATGCAGATGTAGAAGCACGGTGGATAGGAAAAACTCGTCCTCTCTCCCTGTCTGTGCTGTGACCTCTCCGAACCTCAGTCAGATTATTTTAAATACCTTAATTCTGCTCATTGACATGGACACAAAAGCCCACTGACATCTAATAGATGCCTTTTCACTTTCCCCTTTTCCTCTGCTTCAGATGGGCTTCAGTTCAGATCAGCCCTCCCTCCACTCTCCCATCCATCCTTCTCCCCCTCCCTCCACTCTCCCATCCATCCTTCTCCCCCTCCCTCCACTCTCCCATCCATCCTTCTCCTCCTCCCTCCACTCTCCCATCCATCCTTCTCCTCCTCCCTCCACTCTCCCATCCATCCTTCTCCCCCTCCCTCCACTCTCCCATCCATCCTTCTCCTCCTCCCTCCACTCTCCCATCCATCCTTCTCCCCCTCCCTCCACTCTCCCATCCATCCTTCTCCTCCTCCCTCCACTCCCCCATCCATCCTTCTCCCCCTCCCTCCACTCTCCCATCCATCCTTCTCCCCCTCCCTCCACTCTCCCATCCATCCTTCTCCCCCTCCCTCCCTCCACTCTCCCATACACCCTCTTCCTCCTCCCCCTTCTCTCCCATCCATCCTTCTCCCCCTCCCTCCCTCCACTCTCCCATCCATCCTTCTCCCCCTCCCTCCCTCCACTCTCCCATACACCCTCTTCCTCCTCCCCCTTCTCTCCCATCCATCCTTCTCCCCCTCCCTCCACTCTCCCATCCATCCTTCTCCCCCTCCCTCCACTCTCCCATCCATCCTTCTCCCCCTCCCTCCACTCTCCCATCCATCCTTCTCCTCCTCCCTCCACTCTCCCATACACCCTCCTCCTCCTCCCTCCACTCTCCCATACACCCTCCTCCTCCTCCCTCCACTCTCCCATACACCCTCCTCCTCCTCCCTCCACTCCCCCATACACCCTCCTCCTCCTCCCTCCACTCCCCCATACACCCTCCTCCTCCTCCCTCCACTCCCCCATCCAACCTCCTCCCCCTCCTCCCCACACTCTCTCCATACAAATTCCTCTTCCCAATCCCCCCATCTACCCTCCTCCTCCCTCTTCCCTCCAACCTCCCATCAACCCTCCTCCTCTTCCCCTCCACTCACCCCATCTACCCTCATCCTTCTCCTCCCTCCACTCCCCATCCACCCTCCTCCCTCCCTCCCTCCTCCCTCCCATCCACCCTCCTCCTCCTCCCTCATCCCTCCAATCTCCCATCAACCCTCCTCCTCCTCCCCCTACTCTCCTCATCCACCCTCCCCCTCTTCCTCTCCCTCCCCCCACTCACCCCATCCACCCTCCTCCTCCTCCCCGCACTCTCCTCATCCACCCTCCCCCTCTTCCTCTCCCTCCCCCCACTCACCCCATCCACCCTCCTCCTCCTCCCCGCACTCTCCTCATCCACCCTCCCCCTCTTCCTCTCCCTCCCCCCACTCCCCCATCCACCCTCCCCCTCCTCCTCTCCCCACTCCCCCACCCACCCTCCTCCACTCAGCCCCACAGAGAGACCTCTATTGTCTACTGCCTCGACTCACTCCCCCCTCCATTCACTTGTTTTTCTGTTTGGAGAAAGCCTTCAGATGTGGATAAATACTTGTGTCCCAAAGTGAGCTTAGATGAAACATTTACAAAGATAATATTTATTGTGTGTGTGTGTTTGTGTGTGTGTCTGGTGTGCGTGCGTCCGTGCGTGTGTGTACTCTATCTACTGATTGTCTTATCTGGTCTGAAGGATGGCATGGTATCAGTACATCACAAGCCCACTTCCTGTTGCCTTAGTTGAAACATCTCAGTTTACACACAGTCCATTATTCCCTGGTCTGGAGATCCTCCGGTCAGGAGGGTGTCTGTGTGTATGTGTGCATTTGGGTGTGTGTGATTGGTTGTGTGTGTCTATCTCAACTCTAGAGATCCCTGTTAATGGGCCTCAACCGTCACCCTTTCACATAGGTCTAGTTACACTATATGCAAAAGAAGTGAGACATTTGTACATCACAAGCTAGATACTACCTAAGCATGTTCCCTAAAGCCTTCTAAATAACTCCCCATCTCCCAACCATGGGAGCTCGTGTCCTGAGCTAAGAACAGTGTTCTGGGCAGGACAGGGCCCCTGAGTGTGTCCAAGGCTTTGTTTTGTCTCTGGGAGCCCCAGCTACAGACCAATGTAGCCTCAGCCCAATGTAGTCCCAGTCTGATGTAGCCCCAGTCTCATGTAGCCCCAGTCCCATGTAGCCCCAGTCCCATGTAGCCCCAGTCTCATGTAGCCCCAGTCTCATGTAGCCCCAGTCTCATGTAGCCCCAGTCTCATGTAGCCCCAGTCCCATGTAGCCCCAGTCTCATGTAGCCCCAGCCCCATGTAGCCCCAGTCCCATGTAGCCCCAGTCTCATGTAGCCCCAGGCCCATGTAGCCCCAGGCCCATGTAGCCCCAGTCCCATGTAGCCCCAGTCCCATGTAGCCCCAGTCCCATGTAGCCCCAGTCTCATGTAGCCCCAGTCCCATGTAGCCCCAGTCTCATGTAGCCCCAGCCCCACGTTGCCCCAGTCCCATGTAGCCCCAGTCCCATGTAGCCCCAGTCTCATGTAGCCCCAGTCCCATGTAGCCCCAGCCCCATGTAGCCCCAGTCCCATTTAGCCCCAGCTACAGCCCCAGTCCCATGTAGCCCCAGTCCCATGTAGCCCCAGCTACAGCCCCAGTCCCATGTAGCCCCAGTCCCATGTAGCCCCAGCTACAGCCCCAGTCCCATGTAGCCCCAGTCCCATGTAGCCCCAGCTACAGCCCCAGTACCATGTAGCCCCAGCCCCAGCCGCAGCCTCAAAGGGGTGGCAGGTAGTCTATTGATTAGAGAGTTGGGCCAGTACCTGAAAGGTTGGTGGATCGAATCCCTGAGCTGACAAGGTAAAAAAAATCTAGCGTTCTGCCCCTGAACAAGGCAGTTAACCCACTGTTCCCCGGTAGGCCGTCATTGTAAATAAGAATTTGTTCTTAACTGACTTGCCGAGTTAAATAAAGGTTAAATAATAAAAAGATAAAAAATAAAAAGGAGGAATTGCTGCTCTGCTCCGTGCATGCGGTGATGGTGAAGGCTCAGCTCAGCGAGCATGCTGGGAGATGTCAAGGCTGTCAGGGAGCCTGTGGAAAATGGAATGTGAGAGTTCCCGTGGATACCGTGGGACTTCCTGTCCCCCTCCGCCCCCTCCAACCCCTCCAGAAGCGTTCTCAGCCCCCTCCAACCCCTCCAGAAGCGTTCTCAGCCCCCTCCAACCCCTCCAGAAGCGTTCTCAGCCCCCTCCAACCCCTCCAGAAGCGTTCTCAGCCCCCTCCAACCCCTCCAGAAGCGTTCTCAGCCCCCTCCAACCCCTCCAGAAGCGTTCTCAGCCCCCTCCAACCCCTCCAGAAGCGTTCTCAGCCCCCTCCAACCCCTCCAGAAGCGTTCTCAGCCCCATCCAGAAGCGTTCTCAGCCCCCTCCAGAAGCGTTCTCAGCCCCCTCCAGAAGCGTTCTCAGCCCCCTCCAACCCCTCCAGAAGCGTTCTCAGCCCCCTCCAACCCCTCCAGAAGCGTTCTCAGCCCCCTCCAACCCCTCCAGAAGCGTTCTCAGCCCACTCCAACCCCTCCAGAAGCGTTCTCAGCCCCCTCCAGAAGCGTTCTCAGCCCCCTCCAGAAGCGTTCTCAGCCCCCTCCAGAAGCGTTCTCAGCCCCCTCCAACCCCTCCAGAAGCGTTCTCAGCCCCCTCCAACCCCTCCAGAAGCGTTCTCAGCCCCCTCCAACCCCTCCAGAAGCGTTCTCAGCCCCCTCCAACCCCTCCAGAAGCGTTCTCAGCCCCCTCCAGAAGCGTTCTCAGCCCCCTCCAGAAGCGTTCTCAGCCCCCTCCAGAAGCGTTCTCAGCCCCCTCCAACCCCTCCAGAAGCGTTCTCAGCCCCCTCCAACCCCTCCAGAAGCGTTCTCAGCCCCCTCCAACCCCTCCAGAAGCGTTCTCAGCCCCCTCCAACCCCTCCAGAAGCGTTCTCAGCCCCCTCCAGAAGCGTTCTCAGCCCCCTCCAGAAGCGTTCTCAGCCCCCTCCAGAAGCGTTCTCAGCCCCCTCCAACCCCTCCAGAAGCGTTCTCAGCCCCCTCCAACCCCTCCAGAAGCGTTCTCAGCCCCCTCCAACCCCTCCAGAAGCGTTCTCAGCCCCCTCCAACCCCTCCAGAAGCGTTCTCAGCCCCCTCCAACCCCTCCAGAAGCGTTCTCAGCCCCCTCCAACCCCTCCAGAAGCGTTCTCAGCCCCCTCCAACCCCTCCAGAAGCGTTCTCAGCCCCCTCCAACCCCTCCAGAAGCGTTCTCAGCCCCCTCCAACCCCTCCAGAAGCGTTCTCAGCCCCCTCCAGAAGCGTTCTCAGCCCCCTCCAGAAGCGTTCTCAGCCCCCTCCAGAAGCGTTCTCAGCCCCCTCCAGAAGCGTTCTCAGCCCCCTCCAACCCCTCCAGAAGCGTTCTCAGCCCCCTCCAACCCCTCCAGAAGCGTTCTCAGCCCCCTCCAACCCCTCCAGAAGCGTTCTCAGCCCCCTCCAACCCCTCCAGAAGCGTTCTCAGCCCCCTCCAACCCCTCCAGAAGTGTTCTCAGCCCCCTCCAACCCCTCCAGAAGCGTTCTCAGCCCCCTCCAACCCCTCCAGAAGCGTTCTCAGCCCCCTCCAACCCCTCCAGAAGCGTTCTCAGCCCCCTCCAACCCCTCCAGAAGCGTTCTCAGCCCCCTCCAGAAGCGTTCTCAGCCCCCTCCAGAAGCGTTCCCAGCCCCCTCCAGAAGCGTTCCCAGCCCCCTCCAACCCCTCCAGAAGCGTTCTCAGCCCCCTCCAACCCCTCCAGAAGCGTTCTCAGCCCCCTCCAGAAGCGTTCTCAGCCCCCTCCAGAAGCGTTCTCAGCCCCCTCCAACCCCTCCAGAAGCATTCTCAGCCCCCTCCAACCCCTCCAGAAGCGTTCTCAGCCCCCTCCAGAAGCGTTCTCAGCCCCCTCCAGAAGCGTTCTCAGCCCCCTCCAGAAGCGTTCTCAGCCCCCTCCAGAAGCGTTCTCAGCCCCCTCCAGAAGCGTTCTCAGCCCCTTCCAGAAGCGTTCTCAGCCCCCTCCAACCCCTCCAGAAGCGTTCTCAGCTCCCTCCAGAAGCGTTCTCAGCCCCCTCCAACCCCTCCAGAAGCGTTCTCAGCCCCCTCCAACCACTCCAGAAGCGTTCTCAGCCCCCTCCAACCCCTCCAGAAGCGTTCTCAGCCCCCTCCAACCCCTCCAGAAGTGTTCTCAGCCCCCTCCAACCCCTCCAGAAGCGTTCTCAGCCCCCTCCAACCCCTCCAGAAGCGTTCTCAGCCCCCTCCAACCCCTCCAGAAGCGTTCTCAGCCCCCTCCAACCCCTCCAGAAGCGTTCTCAGCCCCCTCCAGAAGCGTTCTCAGCCCCCTCCAGAAGCGTTCCCAGCCCCCTCCAGAAGCGTTCCCAGCCCCCTCCAACCCCTCCAGAAGCGTTCTCAGCCCCCTCCAACCCCTCCAGAAGCGTTCTCAGCCCCCTCCAGAAGCGTTCTCAGCCCCCTCCAGAAGCGTTCTCAGCCCCCTCCAACCCCTCCAGAAGCATTCTCAGCCCCCTCCAACCCCTCCAGAAGCGTTCTCAGCCCCCTCCAGAAGCGTTCTCAGCCCCCTCCAGAAGCGTTCTCAGCCCCCTCCAGAAGCGTTCTCAGCCCCCTCCAGAAGCGTTCTCAGCCCCCTCCAACCCCTCCAGAAGCGTTCTCAGCCCCCTCCAGAAGCGTTCTCAGCCCCCTCCAACCCCTCCAGAAGCGTTCTCAGCCCCCTCCAGAAGCATTCTCAGCCCCCTCCAGAAGCGTTCTCAGCCCCCTCCAACCCCTCCAGAAGCGTTCTCAGCCCCCTCCAGAAGCGTTCTCAGCCCCCTCCAGAAGCGTTCTCAGCCCCCTCCAGAAGCGTTCTCAGCCCCCTCCAGAAGCGTTCTCAGCCCCCTCCAGAAGCGTTCTCAGCCCCCTCCAGAAGCGTTCTCAGCCCCCTCCAACCCCTCCAGAAGCGTTCTCAGCCCCCTCCAACCCCTCCAGAAGCGTTCTCAGCCCCCTCCAACCCCTCCAGAAGCGTTCTCAGCCCCTTCCAGAAGCGTTCTCAGCCCCCTCCAACCCCTCCAGAAGCGTTCTCAGCCCCCTCCAACCCCTCCAGAAGCGTTCTCAGCTCCCTCCAGAAGCGTTCTCAGCCCCCTCCAACCCCTCCAGAAGCGTTCTCAGCCCCCTCCAACCCCTCCAGAAGCGTTCTCAGCCCCCTCCAGAAGCGTTCTCAGCCCCCTCCAGAAGCGTTCTCAGCCCCCTCCAGAAGCGTTCTCAGCCCCCTCCAGAAGCGTTCTCAGCCCCCTCCAGAAGCGTTCTCAGCCCCCTCCAGAAGCGTTCTCAGCCCCCTCCAACCCCTCCAGAAGCGTTCTCAGCCCCCTCCAACCCCTCCAGAAGCGTTCTCAGCCCCCTCCAGAAGCGTTCTCAGCCCCCTCCAGAAGCGTTCTCAGCCCCCTCCAACCCCTCCAGAAGCGTTCTCAGCCCCCTCCAACCCCTCCAGAAGCGTTCTCAGCCCCCTCCAGAAGCGTTCTCAGCCCCCTCCAGAAGCGTTCTCAGCCCCCTCCAACCCCTCCAGAAGCGTTCTCAGCCCCCTCCAACCCCTCCAGAAGCGTTCTCAGCCCCCTCCAGAAGCGTTCTCAGCCCCCTCCAGAAGCGTTCTCAGCCCCCTCCAGAAGCGTTCTCAGCCCCCTCCAGAAGCGTTCTCAGCCCCCTCCAGAAGCGTTCTCAGCCCCCTCCAACCCCTCCAGAAGCGTTCTCAGCCCCCTCCAACCCCTCCAGAAGCGTTCTCAGCCCCCTCCAACCCCTCCAGAAGCGTTCTCAGCCCCCTCCAACCCCTCCAGAAGCGTTCTCAGCCCCCTCCAGAAGCGTTCTCAGCCCCCTCCAGAAGCGTTCTCAGCCCCCTCCAACCCCTCCAGAAGCGTTCTCAGCCCCCTCCAACCCCTCCAGAAGCGTTCTCACTCCCCTCCAGAAGCGTTCTCAGCCCCCTCCAGAAGCGTTCTCAGCCCCCTCCAACCCCTCCAGAAGCGTTCTCAGCCCCCTCCAACCCCTCCAGAAGCGTTCTCAGCCCCCTCCAGAAGCGTTCTCAGCCCCCTCCAGAAGCGTTCTCAGCCCCCTCCAGAAGCGTTCTCAGCCCCCTCCAGAAGCGTTCTCAGCCCCCTCCAGAAGCGTTCTCAGCCCCCTCCAGAAGCGTTCTCAGCCCCCTCCAACCCCTCCAGAAGCGTTCTCAGCCCCCTCCAACCCCTCCAGAAGCGTTCTCAGCCCCCTCCAGAAGCGTTCTCAGCCCCCTCCAACCCCTCCAGAAGCGTTCTCAGCCCCCTCCAGACCCGTCCAGAAGCGTTCTCAGCCCCCTCCAGAAGCGTTCTCAGCCCCCTCCAGAAGCGTTCTCAGCCCCCTCCAGAAGCGTTCTCAGCCCCCTCCAGAAGCGTTCTCAGCCCCCTCCAGAAGCGTTCTCAGCCCCCTCCAGAAGCGTTCTCAGCCCCCTCCAGAAGCGTTCTCAGCCCCCTCCAACCCCTCCAGAAGCGTTCTCAGCCCCCTCCAGAAGCGTTCTCAGCCCCCTCCAGAAGCGTTCTCAGCCCCCTCCAGAAGCGTTCTCAGCCCCCTCCAGAAGCGTTCTCAGCCCCCTCCAGAAGCGTTCTCAGCCCCCTCCAGAAGCGTTCTCAGCCCCCTCCAGAAGCGTTCTCAGCCCCCTCCAGAAGCGTTCTCAGCCCCTTTGGCTGATTGCCACTCATGGACCAACATCTGGATGTTTGCTCTCTAACCAAAACGTTTTAACTCCAACCCTGTTCCTGGAGAGCTACCCTCCTGTAGGTTTTAACTCCAACCCTGTTCCTGGAGAGCTACCCTCCTGTAGGTTTTAACTCCAACCCTGTTCCTGGAGAGCTACCCTCCTGTAGGTTTTAACTCCAACCCTGTACCTGGAGAGCTACCCTCCTGTAGGTTTTCACTCCAACCCTGTTCCTGGAGAGAGACCCTCCTGTAGGTTTTAACTCCAACCCTGTACCTGGAGAGCTACCCTCCTGTAGGTTTTAACTCCAACCCTGTTCCTGGAGAGAGACCCTCCTGTAGGTTTTAACTCCAACCCTGTTCCTGGAGAGCTACCCTCCTGTAGGTTTTCACTCCAACCCTGTTCCTGGAGAGAGACCCTCCTGTAGGTTTTAACTCCAACCCTGTACCTGGAGAGCTACCCTCCTGTAGGTTTTCACTCCAACCCTGTTCCTGGAGAGAGACCCTCCTGTAGGTTTTAACTCCAACCCTGTTCCTGGAGAGCTACCCTCCTGTAGGTTTTCACTCCAACCCTGTTCCTGGAGAGAGACCCTCCTGTAGGTTTTAACTCCAACCCTGTTCCTGGAGAGCTACCCTCCTGTAGGTTTTCACTCCAACCCTGTTCCTGGAGAGAGACCCTCCTGTAGGTTATAACTCCAACCCTGTTCCTGGAGAGCTACCCTCCTGTAGGTTTTCACTCCAACCCTGTTCCTGGAGAGCTACCCTCCTGTAGGTTTTCACTCCAACCCTGTTCCTGGAGAGCTACCCTCCTGTAGGTTTTAACTCCAACCCTGTTCCTGGAGAGAGACCCTCCTGTAGGTTTTCACTCCAACCCTGTTCCTGGAGAGCTAATAGCTAGTGACCCCCTCTCATATCATTACCAAGCCCTGCAATACCAAGAGCTGAGCAAAGAAAAGAGTCCCCTCATCCAGCTGGTCCTGGGGCTGAGATCATAAACCTGTTCTACTATCACACTGAAGCCTC
>NC_092098.1:47700532-47708032 GCF_045679555.1 Salvelinus alpinus | reverse complement strand
GGTTATGGTGAATGGTAAAGACAGGGTTAGGGTGAATGGTAAAGACAGAGTTAAGGTGAATGGTAAAGACAGGGTTAAGGTGAATGATAAAGACAGGGTTAGAGTGAATGGTTAAGACAGGGTTATGGTGAATGGTAAAGACAGGGTTATGGTGAATGGTAAAGACAGGGTTAGGGTGAATGGTAAAGACAGGGTTAGAGTGAATGGTAAAGACAGGGTTATGGTGAATGGTAAAGACAGGGTTAGAGTGAATGGTAAAGACAGGGTTAGAGTGAATGGTAAAGACAGGGTTAGAGTGAATGGTAAAGACAGGGTTAGAGTGAATGGTAAAGACAGGGTTATGGTGAATGGTAAAGACAGGGTTAGGGTGAATGGTAAAGACAGGGTTAGAGTGAATGGTAAAGTCAGGGTTATGGTGAATGGTAAAGACAGGGTTAGAGTGAATGGTTAAGACAGGGTTATGGTGAATGGTAAAGACAGGTTTAGAGTGAATGGTTAAGACAGGGTTAAGGTGAATGGTAAAGACAGGGTTAAGGTGAATGGTAAAGACAGGGTTAGGGTGAATGGTAAAGACAGAATGGTAAAGACAGGGTTAGAGTGAATGGTAAAGACAGGGTTAAGGTGAATGGTAAAGACAGGGTTAAGGTGAATGGTAAAGACAGGGTTAGGTGAATGGTAAAGACAGGGTTAAGGTGAAGTCTATATACAATGTGAGCAAATGAGGTGAGATAAGGGAGGTAAAGGCAAAAAAAAAGGCCATGGTGGCGAAGTAAATACAATATAGCAAGTAAAACACTGGAATGGTAGATTTGCAGTGGAAGAATGTGGTTAAGGTTATGGTGTGGTTAAGTGTGGTTAAGATTTGCAGTGGTTAAGGTAATGGTGAATGGGAAAGACAGGGTTAAGGTTATGGTGAATGGGAAAGACAGGGTTAAGGTTATGGTGAATGGGAAAGACAGGGTTAAGGTTATGGTGAATGGGAAAGACAGGGTTAAGGTTATGGTGAATGGGAAAGACAGGGTTAAGGTTATGGTGAATGGGAAAGACAGGGTTAAGGTTATGGTGAATGGGAAAGACAGGGTTAAGGTTATGGTGAATGGGAAAGACAGGGTTAAGGTTATGGTGAATGGGAAAGACAGGGTTAAGGTTATGGTGAATGGGAAAGACAGGGTTAAGGTTATGGTGAATGGGAAAGACAGGGTTAAGGTTATGGTGAATGGGAAAGATGCCCCGAGGAACACAGACAAGGGGTTCATTTAAAATGGAGAGGATCATGATGTTATTTATTCATCTATCTTCACCCAATGTTCACCAAGTGTTTAGCTGTGTGAGTCTTTCTGGGTAAGTCTCTAAGAGCTGTGTGAGTCTTTCTGGGTAAGTCTCTAAGAGCTGTGTGAGTCTTTCTGGGTAAGTCTCTAAGAGCTGTGTGAGTCTTTCTGGGTAATTCTCTAAGAGCTGTGTGAGTATTTCTGGGTAAGTTTCTAAGAGCTGTGTGAGTCTTTCTGGGTAGGTTTCTAAGAGCTGTGTGAGTCTTTCTGGGTAGGTTTCTAAGAGCTTTGTGAGTCTTTCTGGGTAAATCTCTAAGAGCTGTGTGAGTCTTTCTGGGTAAGTCTCTAAGAGCTTTACAGACCTGGATTGTACAATATTTGCACATTTCAAGCTCTGTCAAGTTGGTTGTTGATCATTCCTAGACAGCCGTTTTCAAGTCTTGCCATAGATTTTCAAGGCGATTTAATTTAACTAGGCCACTCAAAAAAAAAACTGTAACTAGTCCACTCAGGAACATTCAATGTCGTCTTGGTAAGCAACTCCAGTGTATATTTGGCCTTGTGTTTTAGGTCAGCCTTTCCCAAGGGGCGCTCATTTTGGTTTTTGCCCTAACACTACACAGCTGGATAATTAGTTGATTATTTGAATCAGCTGTGTAGTGCTAGGGGTCCCGATGACTGAGTGGGAAACCCTGTTTTAGGTTATTGATCTGCTGAAAGGTGAATTTGTCTCCTGAAAGCAGACTGAACCAGGTTTTCCTCTTGGAGTTTGCCTGTGCTTAGCTCTATTCTGTTTCTGGCAATGACAAGCATAAAATATGAAAATATGAAGGGTGGTACTCAGTGATGTGTTGGATTTCGCCCCAAACATAACACTTTGTATTCAGGACATAAAGTTAATTTATTTGGCAAATTTTTTGCAGTTTTACTTTAGTGCCTTGTTGCAAACAGGATGCATGTTTCAGAATATGTTTAATCTGTACAGGCTTCCTTCTTTTCACTCTGTCATGTAGGTTAGTATTGTGGAGTAACTACAGTGTTGTTGATCCATCCCACGTTTTCTCCTATCACAGCCATTAAACTCTGTAACTGTTTTAAAGTCACCATTGGCCTAATGATGACATCCCTGAGTGGTTTCCTTTCTCTCGGGTAACTGAGTTAGTATCTTTGTAGTGACTGGGTGTATTGATACACCATCCAAAGTGTAATTAATAACGTCACCATAATCAAAGGGATATTCAATGTCTGCTATTTTTACCCATCTACCAATAGGTGCCCTTCTTTGCGAGGCATTGGACAAACTCCCTGGTTTTTGTGGTTGAATCTGTGTTTTAAATTCACTGCTTGACTGAGGGACCTTACAGATAATTGTATGTGTTACAGAGATGAGGTGGTCATTCAAAAAACATGTTAAACACTATTATTGCATATAGAGTGAGTCCTTTCACCTTATTATGTGACTCGGCCAGTGACACAAAATCTAAGTGTAATCCATTTTAAATTCAAAATGTGGAAAAAGTCAAGGGGTATGAATACTTTCTGAAAACACAATTTGTGTGCAAATCTCAGTTTTGATATCCAAATGGTTGGGATAGAGTCTTTTAAAAATAGATGCCGGTGGTTGGTGGTTTCTTCTAGAAGCATCTACCTAAACGTGTGTGTGTATTGCAGTGTGTGTGTGTGTGTGTGTGTGTGTGTGTGTGTGTGTGTGTGTGTGTGTGTGTGTGTGTGTGTGTGTGTGTGTGTGTGTGTGTGTGTGTGTGTGTGTGTGTGTGTGTGTGTGTGTGTGTGTGTTGCAGTGTGGTTAGGTGTGGAGAGGATGTTGGAAGTGATCTGATGTTTTCCTGCTGATCGCTGTGTTTTTTTTTGTCTCCAGCGAAGAATGGCAGACAGGAAGCGCTCCTCCCTGGGAGCTGATGTCACTTCCTGTCCAGTGCTGGCCCGTTGTGTGGGTGCCTGACAGAGGTGACATGGCCCTGCCCTGACAGATGTGCAGGTCGCACAGTTCACATGTTTCATCTGATTTATGGCCACCAAAGGCTTTCTTTGTGTTAAAGCTTGTAAAATGCATAGAAATTATGAGGAAATTCCAACTTAGTTTGGTCTCTCTACTCAGTGGGACTGATGTGAGACTTATTCAAATTCTAGCTCAGATTGACATCCATCAGGAGTTCTGGGGCTACCAGTAGAGAAGCTGCAGAGATGGATGAAGTGAATGTATGTCAGAGAGGGAGATGGTTTCAAGTCACTCTGCTTCAAGTTCACATTCTGCCAAGAGGGTGTCATATTTTAACTCTAATTTCTATTGGCTCAAAAAAGGAAAAATGTCAGACTAGAAAATCTAATGAGGTATCCCATATTTTTCTATGTAGGCCACTACCTAATTTGTCTTGAATAATAGCTGGCTACACACACACATGAACATGAACATGAACACACACACACGCACGCACGCACGCACGCACGCACGCACGCACACACGCACACACACACACACACACACACACACACACACACACACACACACACACACACACACACACACACACACACACACACACACACACACACACACACACACACACACACACACACACACCTGGGTTCTCACTAATCTCATTAGCTCTCATCAGCAGGCTGAGATCACAGAGCTTGGCGCCTCACTGACTGCTGTGTTCACAACAACAACCGCATCACATTACCCACCATCCCTACTCCCACACCCCTGTACCACTTCCCAAAATACATCCCTACTCCCACACCCCTGTACCACTTCCCAAAACACATCCCTACTCCCACACCCCTGTACCACTTCCCAAAACACTCCTACCTACCTGGCATCACATCCCTACTCCCACACCCCTGTCTGTACCACTTCCCAAAACACTCCTACCTACCTGGCATCACATCACACACACACTTCCCAAAACACTCCTACCTACCTGGCATCACATCACGTACGCACGCGCGCACGCACGCACGCACGCACGCACGCACGCACGCACGCACGCACGCACGCACGCACGCACGCACGCACACACACACACACACACACACACACACACACACACACACACACACACACACACACACACACACACACACACACACACACACACACACACACACACACACACACACACACACACACACTAGACTGCTAGAATGTATCCCTAATGACATTCATATACATTACGGTTGATATTTTCCTGATATTTTGCACGAGAATAAATCGCCTTTCTCCCGGGTGCCCCGGTATTCAAAAGTATCATAAAGTATATAAATATGTCTGGATTTGATTAGATTTAGATTGATTTGATTAGAGCTTTGATCAGCATTAATGGGGGGGCAGGTAGCCTAGTGGTTAGAGTGTAGGGGTTGCAGGTAGCCTAGTGGTTAGAGTGTAGGGGGGGGGGCAGGTAGCCTAGTGGTTAGAGTGTAGGGGGGGGGGCAGGTAGCCTAGTGGTTAGAGTGTAGGGGGGGGGGGGCAGGTAGCCTAGTGGTTAGAGTGTAGGGGGGGGGGCAGGTAGTCTAGTGGTTAGAGTGTAGGGGGGGGGGGCAGGTAGTCTAGTGGTTAGAGTGTAGGGGGGGGGGCAGGTAGCCTAGTGGTTAGAGTGTAGGGGGGGGGGCAGGTAGTCTAGTGGTTAGAGTGTAGGGGGGGGGGGGCAGGTAGCCTAGTGGTTAGAGTGTAGGGGGGGGGGCAGGTAGCCTAGTGGTTAGAGTGTAGGGGGGGGGGGCAGGTAGCCTAGTGGTTAGAGTGTAGGGGGGGGGGGCAGGTAGCCTAGTGGTTAGAGTGTAGGGGTGCTAGGTAGCCTAGTGGTTAGAGTGTAGCGGTGACAGGTAGCCTAGTGGTTAGAGTGTAGGGGGGGGGGGGAAGGTAGCTTAGTGGTTAGAGTGTAGGGGTGGTAGGTAGCCTAGTGGTTAGAGTGTAGCGGTGACAGGTAGCCTAGTGGTTAGAGTGTAGCGGTGACAGGTAGCCTAGTGGTTAGAGTGTAGGGGGGGGGGGCAGGTCGCCTAGTGGGTAGAGTGTAGGGGTGGTAGGTAGCCTAGTGGTTAGAGTGTAGAGGTGACAGGTAGCCTAGTGGTTAGAGTGTAGGGGTGGTAGGTAGCCTAGTGGTTAGAGTGTAGAGGTGACAGGTAGCCTAGTGGTTAGAGTGTAGGGGTGGTAGGTAGCCTAGTGGTTAGAGTGTAGAGGTGACAGGTAGCCTAGTGGTTAGAGTGTAGGTGCGGCAGGTAGCTTAGTGGTTGGAGCGCTGGGCCAGTAACCGAAAGGTTGCTGGATCGAACAAGGTAAAAATCTGTCGTTCTTCCCCTGAACTAGGCAGTTAACCCACTGTTTCCTGGTAGGCCGTCATTGTAAATATGAATTTGTTCTTAACTGACTTGCCTAGTTAAATAAAGGTTAAATAAAATGAAATAAAAGTCAAACCTGAGCCATATATTAAATACATTTATTGAGCCCAGGCCCAAAACGCCTTTTAACAAATACATATATGATGATACTCTTTAAAAAAAATAACAAAAAAAATAAAAAAAATAAAAAATAAATAAATACATATATGATGAAGGCTACTGCACAACAGAAAAACAGAAAGCCCATAGATGTAGCTTACCATATGCTCTCTTGGGTAAATAAATGAACCTAGCTCCAGTAGGCTAATCTTTTTTAGTGTGAACTGTGTTACTGTACTGTATTATACTGTATTATATGGACTGGAATTATGGACTGGAATTATGGACTGGAATTATGCACATAGTTCAAACCATGATAAAGCAGGGAGACATACCATTTTGGTGCATATGTCCTACAGTTACAAGAATAGGCTCGCAAATTTGAATTTAATTTTGAAATATAATAGGGCCTATTTGTATAATTACTAGGATGACCTTCCCTATTTCCTCAAGTGTTGTTAGCCTTCCTCCTCTTTCTCTCTCTATTGTTTCTTCCTCACTTTCAACAGTTAAATGAAATATGTTTCGTTGTCCTTCATCCTTCTAATGACATCCTTGAATAATATAGGACTACAGTTAGATGCAGAAGGCTTTCCCTTCTCTTCACCAAGATTGAATGTGTTATGGGTCTGAAGGAATACTAACTGCTATAGTTTACCGCCATCACACATTCTCTCTTCTTTCCAACCTTCCAATTGGCTGCAATTGGTATAAGAAATGCTAAAAAAATTAAAAAATAATGTCCAGCAAGCTAGTTCTAGTCTAGCTTTTCCTGCATGGGACTTCAAGAGCCAAGGATCGTTTTTTAAAGGAGAGGCCAGTGGAGCACAGGTGCTTGTGTATTTCACAAGAGACAGAGGCTATATATATAATAAACCTCTATAGTTAGACGTTTATTAATCCATCATAAATTAGCTAAACATAAGCCTAATACTGCATTGAATGTATTACCTGAAAGAGGAAGGCTAGGACATCTATATATAGGGCTATATATCAGTCTAGAGCAGGATTATCTATTTTGGATGCAATTTAAATGGAATTGATGGAGAGAGAGACTGCGAAAGAGTGCTCTGATTTAATGCAACGATATTCAAGTACTAGGCTTTTTTTAAACTCTGCAACTGCAATTAAAAAAATATATAATTATAAAATCTTTACAAAATATAAGTAAGTCTGATGGAGATGGATAAATTAGACGCGTATTCGATCTTTATATTATTGCAGCATAGGCTATGCTGCAGCAAATGTAGGCCTACCTGTCACTATACAAACAGTTAGCATGAGGTGATAGATCTACATGCATTGTGAACTGCGCTCCATACTGAGATGTGTCTGTCCCCACCCTGAGTGTTGATGATTCATCATGCAGAGGCCGTAGAGAAGACAGATTTAGACATCACATATAATTGAACAGTTCCATTTCACGCCATGTTGTTCATATAAATAATGTATTATAATTTACTGGTTTCTCGCAGTCGTTAATCCCGGGAAAGGGAGTGGTTTTGGGCGGTAAATCTCGGTAAATCTCGGTAACCGGGTATCCACCATTCAACCCTAATATACATCCATATAATACTAGTGCATGGGAAGAAACGACGGGGGCTCCATCATTAGTGGTTTCCCGTGCGAAGTGTGGACGTTTTGTAAACATGATGTAAAAGACTATGGAAGAGATTCAGTAAGGGCAGGTGTTGAGTCATACACGGTTCATCATGATATATACCAACACTTGTGGTTGTTGGTTAGAGATTTCTATATTCATTCTGAGGACTTGGTTATA
>NC_092098.1:47673032-47690532 GCF_045679555.1 Salvelinus alpinus | reverse complement strand
GGGCTGTTTGTCTGGTAGAGCTGTTAGTCTGGTAGAGCTGTTAGTCTGGTAGAGCTGTTAGTCTGGTAGAGCTGTTAGTCTGGTAGAGCTGTTAGTCTGGTAGGGCTGTTTGTCTGGTAGGGTTTTTAGTCTGGTAGGGCTGTTAGTCTGGTAGGGCTGTTAGTCTGGTAGGGCTGTTTGTCTGGTAGGGTTTTTAGTCTGGTAGGGCTGTTAGTCTGGTAGGGCTGTTAGTCTGGTAGGGCTGTTTGTCTGGTAGGGTTTTTAGTCTGGTAGGGCTGTTAGTCTGGTAGGGCTGTTAGTCTGGTAGGGCTGTTAGTCTGGTAGGGCTGTTAGTCTGGTAGAGCTGTTAGTCTGGTAGAGCTGTTAGGCTGGCTGGTAGGGCGTTTAGTCTGGTAGGGTTCTTGTTTTCTAAGTACTCTGGAAGCAGATGATGGAAGTGTTGACAGAAGCCAGGAATGACTAAAACATAAATGACACATCCCAGTAATGTACGCCAGTCTCTCTGGAAGCAACACCTCTTGTGTGCATTGATATTCCCCTCTCTACTTCTGGGTGCGTAGCTGGGATTCCTGAGGCTGGGTGGAAGGAGGTTTAGTGTATTTCAGGCCTCCAGCCAGCCGTTAAAACGTTCCTCGGCTTTAACAGTCTCTTACCGTGTTGAATGATTCATTTCTCCTCTCCAACCCCACCGTTCAGGTTCACAGCGGAGACGCCACAACCCACTAGGGGCAATGTGTGTGTGTGTGTGTGTATGGGATTGTGGGGTGGCTTGAGGCTTGTGGCTGGGAGGTAAGGTGCTGGGGCCTGGGGTGATTTGAAGGAGGCAGTTCTCTCGAAGACATCTCTCACTAGAGCCTGCTCAACAACATCTCTATTCCATGTCTGGAACCCATTCTTACCCACACTCCAGCTTGTTTCAAATCAAAACATTTTGTCCGCTCTTTTCAATTAGTGGTGTCAAACTACCTTGATATTTTAATATCTGTATCTGTGCATTAATTGAGTGCTAATTTGTAGGCTTGCAAGTAGAATGCAGTAATCAGTACGTGCAGGTTAACAAGGACCTAGTTAAATAAAGGTTACATTTAAATAAATAAAAATCCTGCCTGACGAGTGGTCTCCCTCCCGCCCTGACTAGTGGTCTCCCTCCCTCCCTCCCTCCCTGCCTAGTGGTCTCCCTCCCTCCCTGACTAGTGGTCTCCCTCCCTGCCTAGTGGTCTCCCTCCCTGACTAGTGGTCTCCCTCCCTCCCTGAATAGTGGTTTCCCTCCCTCCCTGACTAGTGGTCTCCCTCCCTCCCTGCCTAGTGGTCTCCCTCCCTGCCTAGTGGTCTCCCTCCCTCCCTGCCTAGTGGTCTCCCTCCCTGACTAGTGGTCTCCCTCCCTCCCTGACTAGTGGTCTCCCTCCCTGACTAGTGGTCTCCCTCCCTGCCTAGTGGTCTCCCTCCCTGCCTAGTGGTCTCCCTCCCTCCCTGCCTAGTGGTCTCCCTCCCTCCCTGACTAGTGATCTCCCTCCCTCCCTAGTGGTCTCCCTCCCTCCCTCCCTGACTAGTGGTCTCCCTCCTTGCCTAGTGGTCTCCCTCCCTCCCTGCCTAGTGGTCTCCCTCCCTGCCTAGTGGTCTCCCTCCCTGACTAGTGGTCTCCCTCCCTGACTAGTGGTCTCCCTGACTAGTGGTCTCCCTCCTTGCCTAGTGGTCTCCCTCCCTCCCTGCCTAGTGGTCTCCCTCCCTGCCTAGTGGTCTCCCTCCCTGACTAGTGGTCTCCCTCCCTGACTAGTGGTCTCCCTCCCTCCCTACCTAGTGGTCTCCCTCCCTCTCTGCCTAGTGGTCTCACTCCCTGACTAGTGGTCTCCCTCCCTCCCTGCCTAGTGGTCTCCCTCCCTGACTAGTGGTCTCCCTCCCTGCCTAGTGGTCTCCCTCCCTCCCTGCCTAGTGGTCTCCCTCCCTGCCTAGTGGTCTCCCTCCCTCCCTGTCTAGTGGTCTCCCTCCCTGACTAGTGGTCTCCCTCCCTGACTAGTGGTCTCCCTCCCTGACTAGTGGTCTCCCTCCCTCCCTGACTAGTGGTCTCCCTCCCTGACTAGTGGTCTCCCTCCCTGACTAGTGATCTCCCTCCCTGACTAGTGGTCTCCCTCCCTGACTAGTGGTCTCCCTCCCTCCCTAGTGGTTTCCCTCCCTCCCTGAATAGTGGTTTCCCTCCCTCCCTGACTAGTGGTCTCCCTCCCTGACTAGTGGTCTCCCTCCCTCCCTACCTAGTGGTCTCCCTCCCTCTCTGCCTAGTGGTCTCACTCCCTGACTAGTGGTCTCCCTCCCTCCCTGCCTAGTGGTCTCCCTCCCTGACTAGTGGTCTCCCTCCCTGCCTAGTGGTCTCCCTCCCTCCCTGCCTAGTGGTCTCCCTCCCTGCCTAGTGGTCTCCCTCCCTCCCTGTCTAGTGGTCTCCCTCCCTGACTAGTGGTCTCCCTCCCTGACTAGTGGTCTCCCTCCCTGACTAGTGGTCTCCCTCCCTCCCTGACTAGTGGTCTCCCTCCCTGACTAGTGGTCTCCCTCCCTGACTAGTGATCTCCCTCCCTGACTAGTAGTCTCCCTCCCTGACTAGTGGTCTCCCTCCCTCCCTAGTGGTTTCCCTCCCTCCCTGAATAGTGGTTTCCCTCCCTCCCTGACTAGTGGTCTCCCTCCCTGCCTAGTGGTCTCCCTCCCTGCCTAGTGGTCTCCCTCCCTCCCTCCCTGCCTAGTGGTCTCCCTCCCTCCCTGCCTAGTGGTCTCCCTCCCTGACTAGTGGTCTCCCTCCCTGACTAGTGGTCTCCCTCCCTCCTTGACTAGTGGTCTCCCTCCCTGACTAGTGGTCTCCCTCCCTCCCTCCCTGACTAGTGGTCCCCCTCCCTGACTAGTGGTCTCCCTCCCTCCCTAGTGGTCTCCCTCCCTCCCTCCCTGAATAGTGGTTTCCCTCCCTCCCTGACTAGTGGTCTCCCTCCTTGCCTAGTGGTCTCCCTCCCTCCCTGCCTAGTGGTCTCCCTCCCTGCCTAGTGGTCTCCCTCCCTGACTAGTGGTCTCCCTCCCTGACTAGTGGTCTCCCTCCTTCCCTGACTAGTGGTCTCCCTCCCTGCCTAGTGGTCTCCCTCCCTCCCTGACTAGTGGTCTCCCTCCCTGACTAGTGGTCTCCCTCCCTGACTAGTGGTCTCCCTCCCTGACTAGTGGTCTCCCTCCCTCCCTGACTAGTGGTCTCCCTCCCTCCCTGACTAGTGGTCTCCCTCCCTGCCTAGTGGTCTCCCTCCCTCCCTGCCTAGTGGTCTCCCTCCCTGACTAGTGGTCTCCCTCCCTCTCTGACTAGTGGTCTCCCTCCCTCTCTGACTAGTGGTCTCCCTCCCTCTCTGACTAGTGGTCTCCCTCCCTCCCTGCCTAGTGGTCTCCCTCCCTCCCTGACTAGGGGTCTCCCTCCCTGACTAGTGGTCTCCCTCCCTGACTAGTGGTCTCCCTCCCTGACTAGTGGTCTCCCTCCCTCTCTGACTAGTGGTCTCCCTCCCTCTCTGACTAGTGGTCTCCCTCCCTCCCTGACTAGGGGTCTCCCTCCCTGACTAGTGGTCTCCCTCCCTGACTAGTGGTCTCCCTCCCTGACTAGTGGTCTCCCTCCCTCTCTGACTAGTGGTCTCCCTCCCTGACTAGTGGTCTCCCTCCCTGACTAGTGGTCTCCCTCCCTGACTAGTGGTCTCCCTCCCTGACTAGTGGTCTCCCTCCCTGACTAGTGGTCTCCCTCCCTCTCTGACTAGTGGTCTCCCTCCTTTCCCTGACTAGTGGTCTCCCTCCCTGACTAGTGGTCTCCCTCCCTGACTAGTGGTCTCCCTCCCTGACTAGTGGTCTCCCTCCCTCCCTGACTAGTGGTCTCCCTCCCTCCCTGACTAGTGGTCTCCCTCCATGCCTAGTGGTCTCCCTCCCTCCCTGACTAGTGGTCTCCCTCCCTCCCTGCCTAGTGGTCTCCCTCCATCCCTGACTAGTGGTCTCCCTCCTTTCCCTGACTAGTGGTCTCCCTCCCTGCCTAGTGGTCTCCCTCTCTGTGTTATTGGCTGTATAGCCCTAACGTTCACACCACTGATTTCCTCTGGCAGCTAGGCAGCTCTTAAACAGGTTTTGCTGTGGTGCAGCCAGCTGCTGGGGAACAGATCCTAGAGCTATCCTCCCTCTCTCTCCTCTCTCCTCTCTCCTCTCTCCTCTCTCACAGCTCCACAGCAGCTCTCTCTGTAGTGACGACAGGTTATGAAGTCAGCCAGCTAGGGAGATAACTACCAAAGAAACACTCTTTCATTTCCCTTTTCTTTATGCTCTTTGTTTTGCTCTGGCTTTCTGGGTAGGGGAGTTGCAGCAATACCACACGAGACACAGGGGTTTCTGGGTAGGGGAGTTGCAGCAATACCACAGGAGACACAGTGACCCAAATTAATAGTGCCATCCCGTCTTGGGTTTGTCATTCTGACTGTTTGGGACGCATTTCTGTAGATATGGGCAGGCACAGGGACAGGGACAGAGACAATGATGACAGAGAGACAGAGAGAGAGAGATACAGGAGAGAGAGATAGCTACAGGGACAGGGATAGAGACAGGGACAGGGACAGGGATAGAGACAGGAACAGGGACAGGGATAGAGACAGGGACAGGGACAGGGATAGAGACAGGGACAGGGACAGGGATAGAGACAGGGACAGGGACAGGGATAGAAACAGAGACAGGGATAGAGACAGGAGACAGGGATAGAGACAGAGACAGGGATAGAGACAGGGATAGAGACAGGGACAGGGACAGGGATAGAAACAGGGACAGGGACAGGGATAGAGACAGGGACAGGGATAGAGACAGGGATAGAGACAGGGACAGGGATAGAGACAGGGATAGAGACAGGGATAGAGACAGGAGACAGGGATAGAGACAGAGACAGGGATAGAGACAGGGATAGAGACAGGGACAAGGACAGGGATAGAAACAGGGACAGGGACAAGGATAGAGACAGGGATAGAGACAGGGATAGAGACAGGGACAGGGATAGAGACAGGGACAGGGATAGAGACAGGGACAGGGATAGAGACAGGGACAGGGATAGAGACAGGAGACAGGGATAGAGACAGGGATAGAGACAGGGATAGAGACAGGGATAGAGACAGGGACAGAGACAGGGACAGGGATAGAGACAGGAGACAGGGATAGAGACAGGGATAGAGACAGGGATAGAGACAGGGACAGGGACAGGGATAGAGATAGAGACAGGGACAGGGACAGGGATAGAGATAGGGACAGGGACAGGGATAGAGACAGGGACAGGGATAGAGACAGAGACAGGGACAGGGATAGAGACAGGGACAGGGACAGGGATAGAGACAGAGACAGGGATAGAGACAGGGACAGGGATAGAGACAGGGACAGGGATAGAGACAGGGACAGGGATAGAGACAGGGACAGGGACAGGGATAGGGACAGGGACAGGGACAGGGACAGGGATAGAGACAGGGACAGGGACAGGGACAGGGATAGAGACGAGGACAGAGGAAGCAGAGACATGGACAGTGTGCCCTCATTTTGGAGCCTGGGGCTGTGTGTCTCTGTCAATGTCAGGGTACCCTGTCCTCCAGGTCACAGTGTCAGGATAGCCTGTCCTCCAGGTCACAATGTCAGGATAGAGCCTGTCCTCCAGGTCACAATGTCAGGACAGCCTGTCCTCCAGGTCACAATGTCAGGATAGCCTGTCCTCCAGGTCACAATGTCAGGGTAGCCTGTCCTCCAGGTCACAGTGTCAGGATAGCCTGTCCTCCAGGTCACAGTGTCAGGATAGCCTGTCCTCCGGGTCACAATGTCAGGATAGAGCCTGTCCTCCAGGTCACAATGTCAGGATAGCCTGTCCTCCAGGTCACAGTGTCAGGATAGCCTGTCCTCCAGGTCACAATGTCAGGATAGCCTGTCCTCCAGGTCACAGTGTCAGGATAGCCTGTCCTCCAGGTCACAGTGTCAGGATAGCCTGTCCTCCAGGTCAGTGTCAGGATAGCCTGTCCTCCAGGTCACAATGTCAGGATAGCCTGTCCTCCAGGTCACAGTGTCAGGATAGCCTGTCCTCCGGGTCACAATGTCAGGATAGAGCCTGTCCTCCAGGTCACAATGTCAGGATAGCCTGTCCTCCAGGTCACAATGTCAGGATAGCCTGTCTTCCAGGTCACAGTGTCAGGATAGCCTGTCCTCCAGGTCACAATGTCAGGATAGCCTGTCCTCCAGGTCAGTGTCAGGATAGCCTGTCCTCCAGGTCACAATGTCAGGATAGCCTGTCCTCCAGGTCACAATGTCAGGATAGCCTGTCCTCCAGGTCACAATGTCAGGATAGCCTGTCCTCCAGGTCACAATGTCAGGATAGCCTGTCCTCCAGGTCACAGTGTCAGGATAGCCTGTCCTCCAGGTCAGTGTCAGGATAGCCTGTCCTCCAGGTCACAATGTCAGGATAGCCTGTCCTCCAGGTCACAGTGTCAGGATAGCCTGTCCTCTCGGTCACAGTGTCAGGACAGCCTGTCCTCTCGGTCACAGTGTCAGGACAGCCTGTCCTCTAGGTCACAGTGTCAGGGTAGCCTGTCCTCTAGGTCACAGTGTCAGGGTAGCCTGTCCTCTAGGTCACAGTGTCAGGACAGCCTGTCCTCTAGGTCACAGTGTCAGGGTAGCCTGTCCTCCAGGGTTTCAGAACACCCTGTTTGTCGTCCTGTAATGTGGTGGTGACATCATGGTTGCGATTGATGTCATCTCTGAGATTGTGTGTGTCTGTGTGGAGGGAGCAGCTGGGAGTTCCTGTTGGACATCCCCCCAGCGCTCCAGGAAGAGAGCGCTAGCGTCCCGCCGAGCGTAGCATTGTTATTCGCCCTCTGCCTGGCCGGCCTGTTCCATGGTCACACACACCGTCTGCATCGCCCCCTGGCAACACACAGCAGAAGCCCTAACAACAACAAACAAGGCCTGGCACTGCCTCATGCATGCCTGTTCATAGAGGACACAGACAAACACACACAGAACAACACACACAGAACAACACACACAAACACAAACAGAACAACACAAACAGAACAACACAAACAGAACAACACAAACAGAACAACACACACAGAACAACACACACAGAACAACACACACAGAACAACACACACAGAACAACACACACAGAACAACACACACAGAACAACACACACAGAACAACACAAACAGAACAACACAAACAGAACAACACACTCAAACACACACAGAACAACACACACAGAACAACACACACAGAACAACACACACAGAACAACACAAACAGAACAACACACACAGAACAACACAAACAGAACAACACACACAGAACAACACAAACAGAACAACACACACAGAACAACACACACAGAACAACACAAACAGAACAACACAAACAGAACAACACACTCAAACACACACAGAACAACACACACAGAACAACACACACAGAACAACACACACAGAACAACACACACAGAACAACACAAACAGAACAACACAAACAGAACAACACACTCAGAACAACACACTCAAACACACACAGAACAACACACACAGAACAACACACACAGAACAACACACACAGAACAACACACACAGAACAACACAAACAGAACAACACAAACAGAACAACACACTCAAACACACACAGAACAACACACACAGAACAACACACACAGAACAACACACACAGAACAACACACACAGAACAACACACACAGAACAACACAAACAGAACAACACAAACAGAACAACACACACAGAACAACACAAACAGAACAACACACACAGAACAACACAAACAGAACAACACACACAGAACAACACACACAGAACAACACAAACAGAACAACACAAACAGAACAACACAAACAGAACAACACACACAGAACAACACACACAGAACAACACACACAGAACAACACACACAGAACAACACACAGAACAACACACAGAACAACACACACAGAACAACACAAACAGAACAACACACTCAGAACAACAGAGACTTCAGTAGCAGCCCTACAACAATAAGAACCCCAGCTAGCAGAGACGACTCTACACAAAGCAAAGCACATTCAGGGCCCTTTCATAATAATGTACTGCTTAAAGAAAGGAAACCAAAGTTTGTGTTTTCAAGAAAACAAAGCAAATGAACACCAACCAGATGTCGAGGTGATGTTGTGACTACATTCAGTGGTTCTCTCTCAGGGAGTCCCGATGACGGGAGGTCGCTGTGCTGACACATTCCTCTACAGTTTGGGAGGAGTGTTACCCTACCTACCTCGACAAGACAAGTACGTGCTCCCGAATGGCACAGCGGTCTAAGACACTGCATCTCAGTGCAAGAGGTGTCACTACTAGTCCCTGGTTTGAATCCAGGCTGCATCACATCTGACCGTGATTGGGCGGCGCACAATTGGCCCAGCGTTCCCCGGTAGGCTGTCATTGTACATAAGAATTTGTTCTTAACTGATTTGCCTAGTTAAATAAAGGGTAAATAAATAATGAAAAGTCTAGTTTTTTTTGTGGGAGACAGTAGGAGACTAACCCACTGCCATTTATGTCTTCGTCTAAGTAGATGTTTCCCTGTCAGTCTGTGTGTCCAGTCTCAGCAGGGTATGAAGATGTGTGTTTAGCCGTTGTGTTGTATGGATAAGATGCTATGTCTATGACTTGAGGCTGCCCTCTCACCCTGTTAAAAGAGGAACATGGTTAGGACATGCCTCCTGGGAGTCTAGCTAGTGAGAGAGTAGCAGAGCAGATCCGCCCATCCGGGTGTCTGTGTTAGCGCTGAGTTATTGTTAGCCCCAGGCTAATTCTCCTCCTCAGACTGACTGGGGCGATGTGGAACACAGCACCTGAACTCTGACCCCATGTCACCGCTACTAATATCATTCTGACACTTATTATGCACATCTGACCAGTGATGCAATAAACAGTTCCTTCCCAGAAGTGAGATTAAATCATTGGCATAAGCTTGTGCCATTATTATTACTGTGATGATTAGTTAATAATGACAAATTAAAATGAGGGTAGAATCGATCTTTCAGAGATCAGGCTGGAATTCAACACGATGACAGATATATATACGATATTGTTCATCTCTTTGTAACAGCTCTGTTTATTTCAGGACCTGTAGGTTTATAGGCTTCAGTGAAGACCACCTCTGCTCCCTCTCTGTCCCCTCTATCACTCCCTCCCCCCTCAGAGAGATGCTGCACTGTCACGGTGCAGACACACACCGTAGCTACACATGCTTCACTGTCACGGTGCAGACACACACCGTAGCTACACATGCTTCACTGTCACGGTGCAGACACACACCGTAGCTACACATGCTTCACTGTCACGGTGCAGACTCTTCCTCTTCTTTTCATGTGTAAGCTTGATATTAGAGTTTGAAGATATGTATTTTATACTACTTTAAACTAGAACCTTCTCAGGGTTTCTATCCTTTCTTTCTTTCTCTCTCTGTCTCTCCCTCTCTCTCTCTCTCTCTCTCTCTTTCTCTCTCTCTCTCTCTCTCTCTTTCTCTCTCTCTCTCTCTCTCTTTCTCTCTCTCTCTGTCTCTCTCTCTCTCTCTCTTTCTTTCTATCTATTTCTCCTCCCCCTCCCTTTCTCAATCTGTCTACTCAACCATAGTCTTATGTTTAGGGGATATTTGTAAAATACATTTTTCGGGACAGTTTGAGCTACTGGTAATCTACCCAAGTTATTGCAATCTTCTGTCATTTCAGTAATTAACGGTTAATCTATGGCAATCGATGGTAACTTTGGTAATTTATACTTCAACAGAATGTATTAACATATAGCATGAGTTTCTAGTAGATAGACCAGATGGTTCATGAGTTACTAGTAGATAGACCAGATGGTTCATGAGTTTCTAGTAGATAGACCAGATGGTTCATGAGTTTCTAGTAGATAGACCAGATGGTTCATGAGTTTCTAGTAGATAGACCAGATGGTTCATGAGTTTCTAGTAGATAGACCAGATGGTTCATGAGTTTCTAGTAGATAGACCAGATGGTTCATGAGTTTCTAGTAGACAGACCAGATGGTTCATGAGTTACTAGTAGATAGACCAGATGGTTCATGAGTTTCTAGTAAATAGACCAGATGGTTCATGAGTTTCTAGTAAATAGACCAGATGGTTCATGAGTTACTAGTAGATAGACCAGATGGTTCATGAGTTTCTAGTAGATAGACCAGATGGTTCATGAGTTTCTAGTAGATAGACCAGATGGTTCATGAGTTTCTAGTAGATAGACCAGATGGTTCATGAGTTTCTAGTAGACAGACCAGACGGTTCATGAGTTTCTAGTAGATAGACCAGATGGTTCATGAGTTTCTAGTAGATAGACCAGATGGTTCATGAGTTTCTAGTAGACAGACCAGACGGTTCATGAGTTTCTAGTAGATAGACCAGATGGTTCATGAGTTACTAGTAGATAGATCAGATGGTTCATGAGTTACTAGTAGATAGACCAGATGGTTCATGAGTTTCTAGTAGATAGACCAGATGGTTCATGAGTTTCTAGTAGATAGACCAGACGGTTCATGAGTTTCTAGTAGATAGACCAGATGGTTCATGAGTTTCTAGTAGATAGACCAGATGGTTCATGAGTTTCTATTAGATAGACCAGATGGTTCATGAGTTACTAGTAGATAGACCAGATGGTTCATGAGTTTCTAGTAGATAGACCAGATGGTTCATGAGTTTCTAGTAGATAGACCAGATGGTTCATGAGTTACTAGTAGATAGACCAGATGGTTCATGAGTTTCTAGTAGATAGACCTGATGGTTCATGAGTTTCTAGTAGATAGACCAGATGGTTCATGAGTTTCTAGTAGATAGACCAGACGGTTCATGAGTTACTAGTAGATAGACCAGATGGTTCATGAGTTACTAGTAGATAGACCAGATGGTTCATGAGTTACTAGTAGATAGACCAGATGGTTCATGAGTTTCTAGTAGATAGACCTGATGGTTCATGAGTTTCTAGTAGATAGACCAGATGGTTCATGAGTTTCTAGTAGATAGACCAGATGGTTCATGAGTTTCTAGTAGATAGACCAGATGGTTCAGGAGTTTCTAGTAAATAGACCAGATGGTTCATGAGTTTCTAGTAGATAGACCAGATGGTTCATGAGTTACTAGTAGATAGACCAGACGGTTCATGAGTTTCTAGTAGATAGACCAGATGGTTCATGAGTTTCTAGTAAATAGACCAGATGGTTCATGAGTTTCTAGTAGATAGACCAGATGGTTCATGAGTTACTAGTAGATAGACCAGATGGTTCATGAGTTTCTAGTAGATAGACCAGATGGTTCATGAGTTACTAGTAGATAGACCAGACGGTTCATGAGTTTCTAGTAGATAGACCAGATGGTTCATGAGTTTCTAGTAAATAGACCAGATGGTTCATGAGTTTCTAGTAGATAGACCAGATGGTTCATGAGTTTCTAGTAGATAGACCTGATGGTTCATGAGTTACTAGTAGATAGACCAGACGGTTCATGAGTTTCTAGTAAATAGACCAGATGGTTCATGAGTTTCTAGTAGATAGACCAGATGGTTCATGAGTTTCTAGTAGATAGACCTGATGGTTCATGAGTTACTAGTAGATAGACCAGACGGTTCATGAGTTTCTAGTAAATAGACCAGATGGTTCATGAGTTTCTAGTAGATAGACCAGATGGTTCATGAGTTTCTAGTAGATAGACCAGATGGTTCATGAGTTTCTAGTAGATAGACCAGATGGTTCATGAGTTTCTAGTAGATAGACCTGATGGTTCATGAGTTACTAGTAGATAGACCAGATGGTTCATGAGTTTCTAGTAGACAGATGGTTCATGAGTTACTAGTAGATAGACCAGATGGTTCATGAGTTTCTAGTAGATAGACCAGATGGTTCATGAGTTTCTAGTAGATAGACCAGATGGTTCATGAGTTTCTAGTAGATAGACCAGATGGTTCATGAGTTTCTAGTAGACAGATGGTTCATGAGTTTCTAGTAGATAGACCAGATGGTTCATGAGTTTCTAGTAGATAGACCAGATGGTTCATGAGTTTCTAGTAAATAGACCAGATGGTTCATGAGTTTCTAGTAGACAGATGGTTCATGAGTTTCTAGTAGATAGACCAGATGGTTCATGAGTTTCTAGTAGATAGACCAGATGGTTCATGAGTTACTAGTAGATAGACCAGACGGTTCATGAGTTTCTAGTAGATAGACCAGATGGTTCATGAGTTACTAGTAGATAGACCAGACGGTTCATGAGTTTCTAGTAGATAGACCAGATGGTTCATGAGTTTCTAGTAAATAGACCAGATGGTTCATGAGTTTCTAGTAGATAGACCTGATGGTTCATGAGTTACTAGTAGACAGATGGTTCATGAGTTACTAGTAGATAGACCAGACGGTTCATGAGTTTCTAGTAGATAGACCTGATGGTTCATGAGTTACTAGTAGATAGACCAGACGGTTCATGAGTTTCTAGTAGATAGACCAGATGGTTCATGAGTTACTAGTAGATAGACCAGACGGTTCATGAGTTTCTAGTAGATAGACCAGATGGTTCATGAGTTTCTAGTAAATAGACCAGATGGTTCATGAGTTTCTAGTAGATAGACCTGATGGTTCATGAGTTTCTAGTAAATAGACCAGATGGTTCATGAGTTTCTAGTAGATAGACCTGATGGTTCATGAGTTACTAGTAGATAGACCAGACGGTTCATGAGTTACTAGTAGATAGACCAGACGGTTCATGAGTTTCTAGTAAATAGACCAGATGGTTCATGAGTTTCTAGTAGATAGACCAGATGGTTCATGAGTTTCTAGTAGACACACCAGATGGTTCATGAGTTACTAGTAGATAGACCAGATGGTTCATGAGTTTCTAGTAGATAGACCAGACGGTTCATGAGTTTCTAGTAGACACACCAGATGGTTCATGAGTTACTAGTAGATAGACCAGACGGTTCATGAGTTTCTAGTAGATAGACCAGATGGTTCATGAGTTTCTAGTAGATAGACCAGATGGTTCATGAGTTTCTAGTAGATAGACCAGACGGTTCATGAGTTTCTAGTAGACACACCAGATGGTTCATGAGTTACTAGTAGATAGACCAGACGGTTCATGAGTTTCTAGTAGATAGACCAGATGGTTCATGAGTTTCTAGTAGATAGACCAGATGGTTCATGAGTTTCTAGTAGATAGACCAGATGGTTCATGAGTTTCTAGTAGATAGACCAGACGGTTCATGAGTTACTAGTAGATAGACCAGACGGTTCATGAGTTTCTAGTAGATAGACCAGACGGTTCATGAGTTTCTAGTAGATAGACCAGATGGTTCATGAGTTTCTAGTAGATAGACCAGACGGTTCATGAGTTACTAGTAGATAGACCAGACGGTTCATGAGTTTCTAGTAGATAGACCAGATGGTTCATGAGTTTCTAGTAGATAGACCAGACGGTTCATGAGTTTCTAGTAGATAGACCAGACGGTTCATGAGCTTCTAGTAGACACACCAGATGGTTCATGAGTTTCTAGTAGATAGACCAGATGGTTCATGAGTTACTAGTAGATAGAACAGATGGTTCATGAGTTTCTAGTAGATAGACCAGATGGTTCATGAGTTTCTAGTAGATAGAACAGATGGTTCATGAGTTTCTAGTAGATAGACCAGATGGTTCATGAGTTTCTAGTAGATAGACCAGACGGTTCATGAGTTACTAGTAAATAGACCAGATGGTTCATGAGTTTCTAGTAGATAGACCAGATGGTTCATGAGTTACTAGTAAATAGACCAGATGGCTCAGGAGTTTCTAGTAGATAGACCAGATGGTTCATGAGTTTCTAGTAGATAGACCAGATGGTTCATGAGTTTCTAGTAGATAGACCAGATGGTTCATGAGTTTCTAGTAGACACACCAGACGGTTCATGAGTTTCTAGTAGACACACCAGATGGTTCATGAGTTACTAGTAGATAGACCAGATGGTTCATGAGTTACTAGTAGATAGACCAGATGGTTCATGAGTTACTAGTAGATAGACCAGATGGTTCATGAGTTACTAGTAGATAGACCAGATGGTTCATGAGTTTCTAGTAGATAGACCAGATGGTTCATGAGTTACTAGTAAATAGACCAGATGGTTCATGAGTTTCTAGTAGATAGACCAGATGGTTCATGAGTTTCTAGTAGATAGACCAGATGGTTCATGAGTTACTAGTAGATAGACCAGATGGTTCATGAGTTTCTAGTAGATAGACCAGATGGTTCATGAGTTTCTAGTAGATAGACCAGATGGTTCATGAGTTTCTAGTAGACACACCAGACGGTTCATGAGTTTCTAGTAGACACACCAGATGGTTCATGAGTTACTAGTAGATAGACCAGATGGTTCATGAGTTACTAGTAGATAGACCAGATGGTTCATGAGTTACTAGTAGATAGACCAGATGGTTCATGAGTTACTAGTAGATAGACCAGATGGTTCATGAGTTTCTAGTAGATAGACCAGATGGTTCATGAGTTACTAGTAAATAGACCAGATGGTTCATGAGTTTCTAGTAGATAGACCAGATGGTTCATGAGTTTCTAGTAGATAGACCAGATGGTTCATGAGTTTCTAGTAGATAGACCAGATGGTTCATGAGTTACTAGTAGATAGATCAGATGGTTCAGGAGTTTCTAGTAGATAGACCAGATGGTTCATGAGTTTCTAGTAGATAGACCAGATGGTTCATGAGTTTCTAGTAGATAGACCAGATGGTTCATGAGTTTCTAGTAGACAGATGGTTCATGAGTTACTAGTAGATAGACCAGATGGTTCATGAGTTTCTAGTAGATAGACCAGATGGTTCATGAGTTTCTAGTAGACAGATGGTTCATGAGTTACTAGTAGATAGACCAGATGGTTCATGAGTTACTAGTAGATAGACCAGATGGTTCATGAGTTTCTAGTAGATAGACCTGATGGTTCATGAGTTTCTAGTAGATAGACCAGATGGTTCATGAGTTTCTAGTAGATAGACCAGATGGTTCATGAGTTTCTAGTAAATACACCAGATGGTTCATGAGTTTCTAGTAGATAGACCAGATGGTTCATGAGTTTCTAGTAGATAGACCAGACGGTTCATGAGTTTCTAGTAGACACACCAGATGGTTCATGAGTTACTAGTAGATAGACCAGATGGTTCATGAGTTTCTAGTAGATAGACCAGATGGTTCATGAGTTACTAGTAGATAGACCAGATGGTTCATGAGTTTCTAGTAGATAGACCAGATGGTTCATGAGTTACTAGTAGATAGACCAGACGGTTCATGAGTTTCTAGTAGATAGACCAGATGGTTCATGAGTTTCTAGTAGACAGACCAGATGGTTCATGAGTTTCTAGTAGATAGACCAGATGGTTCATGAGTTTCTAGTAGACAGATGGTTCATGAGTTTCTAGTAGATAGACCAGATGGTTCATGAGTTTCTAGTAGATAGACCAGATGGTTCATGTGTTACTAGTAGATAGACCAGATGGTTCATGAGTTTCTAGTAGACAGATGGTTCATGAGTTACTAGTAGATAGACCAGATGGTTCATGAGTTACTAGTAGATAGACCAGATGGTTCATGAGTTTCTAGTAGATAGACCTGATGGTTCATGAGTTACTAGTAGATAGACCAGATGGTTCATGAGTTTCTAGTAGATAGACCAGATGGTTCAGGAGTTTCTAGTAGATAGACCAGATGGTTCATGAGTTTCTAGTAGATAGACCAGATGGTTCATGAGTTTCTAGTAGATAGACCAGATGGTTCATGAGTTTCTAGTAGATAGACCAGATGGTTCATGAGTTTCTAGTAGATAGACCAGATGGTTCATGAGTTTCTAGTAGATAGACCAGATGGTTCATGAGTTTCTAGTAGATAGACCAGATGGTTCATGAGTTTCTAGTAAATAGACCAGATGGTTCATGAGTTACTAGTAAATAGACCAGATGGTTCATGAGTTTCTAGTAGATAGACCAGATGGTTCATGAGTTTCTAGTAGATAGACCAGATGGTTCAGGAGTTTCTAGTAGACAGACCAGATGGTTCATGAGTTTCTAGTAGATAGACCAGATGGTTCATGAGTTTCTAGTAGATAGACCAGATGGTTCATGAGTTACTAGTAGATAGACCAGATGGTTCATGAGTTACTAGTAGATAGACCTGATGGTTCATGAGTTTCTAGTAGATAGACCAGATGGTTCATGAGTTTCTAGTAGATAGACCAGATGGTTCATGAGTTTCTAGTAGATAGACCAGATGGTTCATGAGTTTCTAGTAGATAGACCAGATGGTTCATGAGTTTCTAGTAAATAGACCAGATGGTTCATGAGTTACTAGTAGATAGACCAGATGGTTCATGAGTTTCTAGTAGATAGACCAGATGGTTCATGAGTTTCTAGTAGATAGACCAGATGGTTCATGAGTTTCTAGTAGATAGACCTGATGGTTCATGAGTTACTAGTAGATAGACCTGATGGTTCATGAGTTTCTAGTAGATAGACCAGATGGTTCATGAGTTACTAGTAGATAGACCAGATGGTTCATGAGTTTCTAGTAGATAGACCTGATGGTTCATGAGTTACTAGTAGATAGACCTGATGGTTCATGAGTTTCTAGTAGATAGACCAGATGGTTCATGAGTTACTAGTAGATAGACCAGATGGTTCATGAGTTACTAGTAGATAGACCAGATGGTTCATGAGTTTCTAGTAGATAGACCAGATGGTTCATGAGTTTCTAGTAGATAGACCAGATGGTTCATGAGTTTCTAGTAGATAGACCAGATGGTTCATGAGTTACTAGTAGATAGACCAGATGGTTCATGAGTTTCTAGTAGATAGACCAGATGGTTCATGAGTTTCTAGTAGATAGACCAGATGGTTCATGAGTTTCTAGTAGATAGACCAGATGGTTCATGAGTTTCTAGTAGATAGACCAGATGGTTCATGAGTTTCTAGTAGATAGACCAGATGGTTCATGAGTTTCTAGTAGATAGACCAGATGGTTCATGAGTTACTAGTAGATAGACCAGATGGTTCATGAGTTTCTAGTAGATAGACCAGATGGTTCATGAGAAAATATCCTAATTAATGAAAAAGTATCTAATCAAGAACGGCATTATTTTCAATGAACTCTTCATCTCTTCCAACCATTGTCTTCTTCCAACCATTGTCTTCTTCCAACCATTGTCTGCCACCAGTTTGGCACCAAAACATTGACAGCAAAGACATATTGACCTAGTAAAAACAACAAAAGTGTGTAAAAAATATATAAAGAATATTTCTTGCTGAAACCCTCATACTAAAAACCAATGGTATTCACTAAGTTGATGGTTTATATTTAGGATCATGTTTCATTAATAATTAGATTATTTTATATTCTACATGTGATAAGGCCACACAGAGGGCCAGAGATAATTACAGACACCT
>NC_092098.1:47633032-47668032 GCF_045679555.1 Salvelinus alpinus | reverse complement strand
CACCTCCCCCTCACACACCTCCCTCCTCCATCTCCCCCTCACACACCTCCCTACTCCATCTCCCCCTCACACACCTCCCTCCTCCATCTCCCCCTCACACCCCTCCCTCCTCCACCTCCCCTCTCACATCCCTCCACCCTCACACCCCTCCCTCCTTCACCTCCCCTCTCACATCCCTCCACCCTCACACCCCTCCCTCCTTCACCGCCCCTCTCACATCCCTCCACCCTCACACCCCTCCCTCCTCCATCTCCCCCTCACATCCCTCCACCCTCACACCCCTCCCTCCTCCACCTCCCCTCTCACATCCCTCCACCCTCACACCCCTCCCTCCTCCATCTCACCCCTCGCATCCCTCCCTCCTCCACCTCCCCCCTCGCATCCCTCCCCCCTCACACCCCTCCCTCCTCCACCTCCCCCCTCGCATCCCTCCACCCTCACATCCCTCCCTCCTCCACCTCCCCTCTCACATCCCTCCCCCCTCACACCCCTCCCTCCTCCACCTCCCCCCTCGCATCCCTCCACCCTCACATCCCTCCCTCCTCCACCTCCCCTCTCACATCCCTCCCCCCTCACATTCCTCCCTCCTCCACCTCCTGCTCCCTCCCTCCTTCCTGACACATCCTGACACATCCCTCCCCCCTGCTTCCCTTCCTCCCCCTTTACATAGGCGCTGTGGTAAAGTAGTGTTATTAATCTTTGGGCTGTTAAGAGTCTGATCAAGGAGAGAGCAGTGAAGAGTTGTGCGCCTGTAGGTTGATCTGATTCTGAGGTTGTTTGCCTCTGGAAAGATGTCCTCAGTTTTCTTCCCTAATAAGGCAGAGGAGAAGAGAGATCTATGAGTCTCCAGTCACCACAGCCGCTGATTTGTTTGTTCCCTCACCTACTGTAGGTAATTACAGTATATAGTCAAATCAGTGTCTCCACGCAAACACAGACACTCATTCTTCTTTCTTTCTTTCTTTCTTTCTTTCTTTCTTTCTTTCTTTCTTTCTTTCTTTCTTTCTTTCTTTCTTTCTCTCTCTCTCTCTCTCTCTCTCTCTCTCTCTCTCTCTCTCTCTCTCTCTCGCTCCCTTTCTCCCTCTCCTGTCTCTCCCCTCTCTCTCTCTCTCTCTCTCTCTCTCTCTCTCTCTCTCTCTCTCTCTCTCTCTCTCTCTCTCTCTCTCTCTCTCTCTCTCTCTCTCTCTCTCTCACTCCCTCGCACAGCCGGCCTGTAATTTAGAAGTCTAAGAATCTGTGGTGGGGAGGAGAGAAGAAGAGTCCACACTGTCTAGTCAGAGAGCAGAGAGAGTGCTAGCTAGCGCTGGCTGGCGGGGCCAGAGGCTCACGCCGCCCGCATTTAAAAATAACCAGCCCATCTCTGAAGTGGTGTTTGTGTGCTCAGCTCGTGGTGAGTCTTTGTTCCGTGAACGGTTCAATAACAAACGATCTATTAATACAAGTCATTGTGAAATCATCACAGAGCGAGAGAGAAAAAGCCCCCCGAACAGAACAGAAACAGAGCCCTGAGACAAACAGTCAAACATACAAACAGTATGCCTGTTGCAGGTGACAATAGATGGGGGATAGAAATAGACTGGGAGAAAGACAGAGTAGGACCCTGCAGTAGCTACGTTGATGTCATAGAAGGGGGTCTCCACACAACCATCATCTCCACCAAGCCCTGAGTAAACAGCTTGATGGGACTGTCATCACTGGATGATATAAAAACATACAGCCACAGAGTGACAGAGGTCTTCAGCATACACAGCTGTAACACTAACACAGGATGTAGCCTAGCAGTGGGCCGTGTGGGAGTGGATGGGTGGGTTTCTGTTGATGTGTGTGTGTGTGTGTGTGTGTGTGTGTGTGTGTGTGTGTGTGTGTGTGTGTGTGTGTGTGTGTGTGTGTGTGTGTGTGTGTGTGTGTGTGTGTGTGTCGAGGGGGGGAGGTCCTATGTGTCCCACCAGCAGGCTCAGACTGCGTGTGACCTCTCTCGACCCTTGCCTCTGCCCAGCTCGCCTGCCTCGCAGATGAGATTTCCACTTGGACAGGAAGCTGATTCTCCTGCCACTTCCTGGGCAGAACACAAGCCTTCCACCGTCACACGTTTCACCCACCATGCCATGTATAGCTTACACAGTCCTACACCCACCCATCTAATCAGTCACTTACAGCATTACATTCACTACATACATAAAGCATTCCTCATGAAGCTGGTTGACAGAATACCCAGAGTGTACAAAGCTGTCATCAAGGCAAAGGATGGCTACTTTAAAGAATCTAAAATATAAATAGATATTTTTGGTTACAACATGATTCCATATGTGTTATTTCATAGTTTTGATGTCTTCACTATTATTCTACAATGTAGAAAATAGTAAAAATAAAGAAAAACCCTGGAATGAGTAGGTGTGTCCAAACGTTTGACTGGTACAGTAGGTGTGTCCTAATATTTGACTGGTACAGTAGGTGTGTCCTAATGTTTGACTGGTACAGTATATACGGTACTATATATACTGGTACAGTAGGTGTGTCCAAACGTTTGACTGGTACAGTAGGTGTGTCCAAACGTTTGACTGGTACAGTATATACGGTACTATATACACTGGTATAGTAGGTGTGTCCAAACGTTTGACTGGTACAGTATATACGGTACTATATATACTGGTACAGTAGGTGTGTCCTAACGTTTGACTGGTACAGTATATACGGTACTATATACACTGGTACAGTAGGTGTGTCCAAACGTTTGACTGGTACAGTAAATACGGTACTATATATACTGGTACAGTAGGTGTGTCCAAACGTTTGACTGGTACAGTAGGTGTGTCCTAACGTTTGACTGGTACAGTAGGTGTGTCCAAACGTTTGACTGGTACAGTAGGTGTGTCCTAACGTTTGACTGGTACAGTAGGTGTGTCCTAACGTTTGACTGGTACAGTAGGTGTGTCCTAACGTTTGACTGGTACTGTATGTGTATAAATACAACTGGTACTATATATAAATACAGGGATGTCTCACTGCCTTTTTATTTTCAGTGTTTCATCACTCAAATCAAATCACATTTTATTTGTCACATGCGCCGAATACAACAAGTGTAGACTTTACGTACAAGCCCTTAGCCAACAGAGAGGGGAGAGGAGAGAGGGGAGAGGGGAGAGGAGAGAGGGGAGAAGGGATAGAGGAGAGAGGAGAGAGGGGAGAGGGGAGAGGGGAGAGGGGAGAAGGGATAGAGGAGAGAGGAGAGAGGGGAGAGGGGAGAAGGGATAGAGGAGAGAGGGGAGAGGAGAGAGGAGAGAGGAGAGAGGGGAGAGGAGAGAGCAGAGAGGGGAGAGGGGAGAGGGGAGAAGGGATAGAGGAGAGAGGAGAGAGGGGAGAGGGGAGAGGGGATAGAGGAGAGAGGAGAGAGGGGAGAGGAGAGAGGAGAGAGGAGAGGAGAGAGGGGAGAGGAGAGAGGAGAGAGGGGAGAGGGGAGAGGGGAGAGGAGAGAGGGGAGAAGGGATAGAGGAGAGAGGGGAGAGGAGAGAGGGGATAGAGGAGAGGGGAGAGGGGAGAGGGGAGAGGGGAGAGGAGAGGGGAGAGGGGAGAGGGGAGAAGGGATAGAGGATAGAGGAGAGGGGAGAGGGGAGAGGGGAGAGGGGAGAAGGGATAGAGGAGAGAGGAGAGGGGAGAGGGGAGAGGAGAGAGGAGAGGGGAGACAGACTGTTGTGTATTGCAGTGAAAGGGACCTGGGGGATGGCTGTATACCTCCAGTCCTGCACCAAGGCCATGGATAGTGTTCTGTCTAGACTCAGTGCTACAGAGGAATGCTGTCTTGAAACATTGACGTACCTGTCATGCACCATGTTTTACTTGGTTGATTTGCTTGTCAAACGGCAGATCATTCAGTGTTGAATATCAGTTACTAAAACACACACATCATGATTCCTCTATGGAGGACACGAACACATGACATATGCAGTGCTATCCCCTTACACAAAGCCAGGACAAGGAAGTAGCGGGGAAGGATCTGATCCATTCAGGATGCAGAGTGAGAGTGATTAGGCTATCAGTGTGTTAGCTAGCGTGTGAGTAGGAGTGATGATATAGAACAGACCTGTCAATGGACACACTAACCATCATACCTACCAGCCCCAGTCCCAGCAGCCCAGTCCCAGCGGCCCAGTCCTACCAGCCCAGTCCTACCGGCCCAGTCCCAGCAGCCCAGTCCCAGCGGCCCAGTCCTACCAGCCCAGTCCTACCAGCCCAGTCCTACCAGCCCAGTCCTACCGGCCCAGTCCCAGCAGCCCAGTCCCAGCGGCCCAGTCCTACCAGCCCAGTCCCAGCAGCCCAGTCCCAGCGGCCCAGTCCTACCAGCCCAGTCCCAGCGGCCCAGTCCCACCAGCCCAGTCCCAGCAGCCCAGTCCTACCAGCCCAGTCCCAGCAGCCCAGTCCCAGCAGCCCAGTCCTACCAGCCCAGTCCTACCAGCCCAGTCCTACCAGCCCAGTCCTACCAGCCCAGTCCTACCAGCCCAGTCCCAGCGGCCCAGTCCCAGCAGCCCAGTCCTACCAGCCCAGTCCCACCAGCCCAGTCCTACCAGCCCAGTCCTACCAGCCCAGTCCCAGCAGCCCAGTCCTACCAGCCCAGTCCTACCAGCCCAGTCCTACCAGCCCAGTCCTAGCAGCCCAGTCCCAGTCCTACCAGCCCAGTCCTACCAGCCCAGTCCTACCAGCCCAGTCCCACCATCCCAGTCCTACCAGCCCAGTCCTACCAGCCCAGTCCCAGCAGCCCAGTCCAAGCAGCCCAGCCCCCCGGCACTACGCCAGACCCTTGCCTCTACATAGGGGGGAGGGGAGAGAGGAAGGAAAGTTGTACTGGGAGCTAAGGTAGTGACATGAGAAGTCTGTGGAGGGCAGTCTGTGGAGGGCAGTCTGTGGAGGTAGATTCTCTACAGCAGGGGTCTCCAACCTTTTCTAGCATGAGACTACTTTAAAAAAATGTAACATGTCGCGAGCTACTCATTTGTTCTAGCTTTCAAATAGGCACATTCCTCTCTCTCAGACAGACAGACGACAGACGACAGACGACAGACGACAGACAGACAGACAGACAGACAGACAGACAGACAGACAGACAGACAGACAGACAGACAGACAGACAGACAGACAGAAAGATAGACAGAAAGGCAGACAGACAGGCAGACAGACAGGTAGACAGGGTCTCTCTCTCTGTACTAAATAAAGGAATGCTCCTGGAGAGGTGATGTCATCGGGACAGGGAAAGGGTCCAATAGAAGAAAGGACAGGGGAGTAAGAAAACGTGTCATGTTGAAAAGAAATGTCACAAAATTGCTGGAGGGGGAATTGGGAAAGTATGGTGCTTTTGTTCCCGTCTTCGTTGAAAGATTTTTTATTTGTCTCGGCCAACATTCTTGTCTTTGGAAAAAAAGCGAACAAAAACAACAGGTTACCGAAGGATTTCTTTTGTTGCTTTTTATAATTTGTCCCGGAAAAGCTGACAATCGGCTGGCTGTAATGAGCTGCGTTATCAATCTGCTCAATGACAATACTAGGAAAGAGTGTGCTGTGTGTCGGCCTGGACAGACGGTATTTCCCCCCAAAACTCTACATTAACCTTCACTGTTTTGCATTCCAATGGAGGTGTGGGTGAGTGTGTGTGTGTATGTGTGTTTGTGTGCGTTCGTGTGCGTAATGTATGTGTGCAAAGTGTATGAGAGTTTAACTGTCTTAACAAAGATGTGCAATGGAGCGAGGTAGACAATAGCAGACAGACAGACAGACAGTCAGAAAGAGACAGACAGCCATGGCTGTTCGGTAACATAAACCACTGAGGACATTCAGAAGGCAGTGCGTGCATGTGTCTGTTCTATTCTGCTGTGTTCTGTTTAGTTCTGGGTCACGGGCGTAACCTGCTGACTAGGCCTTTATTAATTTCCACAGTAAAGGAGAGAGGAGTCAAACACAAGCTCACTCACTCTCTCTGGCTGGTCAGCTCTCTAAACAACTGTTTACTGTAGTGTGTGCCATGCTCCCTCCCTCCCTCCCTCCCTCCCTCCCTCCCTCCCTCCCTCCCTCCCTCCCTCCCTCCCTCCCTCCCTCCCTCCCTCCCTCCCTCCCTCCCTCCCTCCGATCATCAGCCTGCTACACTACAGCCATCCAATCAATACCTCCTCAAGGCCCCCAACATACAGGCCCGCTCAACACACACACACACACACACACACACACACACACACACACACACACACACACACACACACACACACACACACACACACACACACACACACACACACACACACACACACACACACACACACACACACACACACACACACACACACACACACACACACACTCTACCCTCTCTACTATTCCCTATGGCTCTGTCAGCAGCTCTGGCTACAGCCTGTGTTGCTGGTCCAATCCCAGCGGACACCACCAAGAGTCGTGGTCAAATCAAATCAAATGTTATTGGTCACATAGACATATTTAGCAGATGTTATTGGTCACCTACACATATTTAGCAGATGTTATTGCGGGTGTAGTGAAATGCTTGTGTTCCTAGCTCCAACAGTGCAGTAATATCTAACAATTCACAACAATACACACAAAGCTAAAAGTAAAATAATTTAATTAAGAAATATATCAATATTAGGATGAGCAATGTCAGAGTGGCATTGACTAAAAGACAGTAGATTAGAATACAGTATATACATATGAAATGAGTAAAACAGTATGTAAACATTATTAAAGTGACTAGTGATTCCATGTCTATGTAAATAGGGCAGCAGTCTCTAAGGTGCAGAGTTGCGTAACCGGGTGGACGCAGGCTAGTGATGGCTATTTAACAGTCTGATGGCCTTGAGATAGAAGCTGTTTTTCAATGTCTCGGTCCCAGATTTGATGCACCTGTACTGACCTCGCCTTCTGGACGATAGCGGGTGAACAGGCTGTGGCTTGGTTGGTTTTTGTCCTTGATGATCTTTTTGGACTTCCTGTGACATCGGGTGCTGTAGGTGTCCTGGAGGGCAGGTAGTTTGCCCCCGGTGATGCGTTGTGCAGACCTCACTACCCTCTGGAGAGCCCTGCAGTTGCCATACCAGGCGGTGATACAGCCTGACAGGATACTCTCAATTGTGCACCTGTACAAGTTAGTGAGGGTTTTAGGGGCCAAGCCACATTTCTTCAGCCTCCTGAGGTTGAAGAGGCGCTGTTGCTCCTTCTTCACCATACTGTCTGTGTCGGTGGACCATTTCAGTTTGTCAGTGATGTGTACGCCGAGGAACTTGAAGCTTTCCACCTTCTCCACTGCGGTCCCGTCGATGTGGATAGCGGCGTGCTCGCTCTGCTGTTTCCTGAAGTCCACGATCAGCTCTTTTGTTTTGTTGACGTTGAGTGAGAGGTTATTTTCCTGGCACCATTCTCCCAGGGCCCTCACCTCCTCCCTGTAGGCTGTCTCGTCATTGTTGGCAATCAGGCCTACTACTGTTGTGTCGTCTGCAAACTTGATGATTGAGTTGGAGGCGTGCGTGGCAACGCAGTCATGGGTGAACAGGGAGTACAGGAGGAGGCTGAGCAAGTACCCTTGTGGGGCCCATGTGTTGAGGATCAGTGAAGTGGAGGTGACGTTTCCTACCTTCACCACCTGGGGGGGGGGGCGGCCTGTCAGGAAGTCCAGGACCAAGCTGCACAGGTTGGGGTTCAGACCCAGGGCCTCAAGCTTAATGATGAGTCTGGAGGGTACTATGGTATTGAATGCTGAGCTGTAGTCAATGAACAGCATTCTTACATAGGTATTCCTCTTGTCCAGATGGGCTAGGGCAGTGTGCAGTGCGATGGCGATTGCATTGTCTATGGATCTATTTGGGCGGTAGGAAAATTGAATTGGGTCTAGGGTGGCAGGTAAGGTAGAGGTGATATGATCCTTAACTAGTCTCTCAAAGCACTTTGATGACAGAAGTGAGTGCTACGGGACGATAGTCATTTAGTTCAGTTACCTTTGCTTTCTTGGTTACAGGAATAATGGTGGACATCTTGAAGCAAGAGGGGACAGTAGACTGGGATATGGAGAGATTGAATATGTCCGTAAACACTCCATCCAGTTGGTCTGCACATGCTCTGAGGATGCGGCTAGGGATGCCGTCTGGGCCAGCAGCCTTGTGAGTGTTAACACCCTTAAATGTCTTACTCACATTGACCATGGAGAAGGAGAGCCCACAGTCCTTGGTAGTGGGCCGCACCGGTGGCACTGTGTTATTCTCAAAGCGGGCGAAGCAAGACGTCGTTGTCCACGATGTGGCTGGTTTTCCCTTTGTTGTCCGTGATTGTCTGTAGACGCTGCCACATACCACTCGTGTCTGAGCCGTTGAATTGCGACTCCACTTTGTCTCTATACTGACATTTTGCCTGTTTGATCGCCTTACGGAGGGAATAACTACACTGTTTGTATTCGGCCATATTCCCAGTCACCTTGCCATGGTTAAATGCGGTGGTTCGCGCTTTCAGTTTTGCGCGAATAATGCCATCTATCCACGGTTTCTGGTTTGGGTGGGTTTTAATTGTCACCGTGGGTACAGAATCTCCTTTACGCTTCCTGGTGAACTCAGTCACCGTGTCGTATCCGTGTATTTGTCGATGTTATTCTCAGAGGTTACCCGGAACAAATCCCAGTCCGTGTGATCAAAACAATCTTGAAGTATGGATTCCAATTGGTCAGACTAGCGTTGAATAGACGTTAGCACAGGTACTTTGTGTTTGAGTGATCAGATATGCCAAAGGGAGGGCGGGGGAGGGCCCTGGGGTGTACGAGCGAAGGATCCAATTCAGGAAAGTCATATTCCTGGTCGTAATGCTAGTGAGTTACCACCGCTCTGATATCCAAAAGTTATTTCCGGCTGTATGTAATAACACAAAAAATTGTTCTGGGCTAATAATGTAAGAAATAACACACCAAAAAAGAAATTCTGCAAATTTGCTTAGGAGTTAGAAGCAGAGCTGCCATATCTGTCGGCGCCATCCTCGACCACGGTCAAACAGCCCGTGTTTCTTTTTCCAATCCCAGCGGACACCACCGAGAGTCGTGGTCACGGTCAAACCGGCGGGGAATGTTATTCTGTTGGTTTTTCATGATGAATCATTTACTTAGAAAATCTACTATACAAATATACAGAAATGAAATTGTTGTGAAAATGTGTATTTGAAGTGAACAGGGAAAAGATGGGTTGAATAAACATGATGGCCGTCAGGGTGACGAAGAGACATCTTCCTGCTTATTGCTGGCTGCTGTTTGTTTGTGTTTGTCTCTGAAGTTTGTTGCCGCCAGCGATGTCTGCTTATGAGAGGAGAAACACACACACACACACACACACACACACACACACACACACACACACACACACACACACACACACACACACACACACACACACACACACACACACACACACACACACACACACACACACACACACACACACACACACACACACACACACACACACACACACACACACACACACACACACACAGGCCTCAGACTAAAGTGAGTCGGTATGGTTTGGTAAAATCTCTCTGTCCTTCTCCCCACCACTATCAATCTTTTCACCCCCCTCTCTTTTCTTTTACCCCTCCTGTCTTTTCTCCCCCCCCCCCCTCTCTCAGCCCCCTCTCTCTTTCTCTCTCTCCAAGTTCTAACCTCCTCCTGGGCATATCTCTTGTCGACTGTGTAGTCAATAAATTCTAACTTAAAAAAAATAACTTTAACGTTACCACATGCAGTTGTTACAATTTCACTAAAACCTTAGAGGAGATGAAAAACATAACCCTGAATAATTCCCTGAACTTACACAAAGCTGTCTGAACCACTGCCTGGCCAAACCACCCCCTCCCTCTCATCCCCCCCACCCTTCTCCTCTCGGCACCCTCTTACCTCACCCCTCTCACGGGGGGGGGGGGGGGGGGGGGGGGCAGTTATCAAGCATTTAGTAAGTGGCCCGGGCCCGGCCCATAAATTACCCAGAATGCCAGAGTGTGGACATAGGCCCATGCATCCCGGCGCTCACCCTGCTCTTATCACTAGCAGGAAGTTACATCTTCTGAGAACCTCTTCTTCAGTACAATGGGACAGATAGCTCTACCCTCTCTGTGTCTCAAAGCCTCTCTATGTCCTATCTGTGTCCTCTCTATGTCCTCTCTGTGTCATCTCTGTGTCCTCTCATAGCCTCTCTGTGTTCTCTCTGTGTTCTTTCCATGTCCTCTCTGTGTCTGATAGCCTCTCTGTGTCCTCTCTATGTCTTCTCTGTGTCATCTCTGTGTCCTCTCATAGCCTCTCTGTGTTCTCTCTGTGTTCTTTCCATGTCCTCTCTGTGTCTGATAGCCTCTCCATATCCTCTATATGTCTTCTCTATGTCCTCTCCATGTCCTCTCCATGTCCTCTCTGTGTCTGATAGCCTCTCTATGTCCTCTCTATGTCCTCTCTGTGTCATCTCTGTGTCCTCTCATAGCCTCTCTGTGTTCTTTCTACGTCCTCTCTGTGTCTGATAGCCTCTCTATGTCTTCTCTATGTCCTCTCTATGTCCTCTCTATGTCCTCGCTGTGTCCTCTCTATGTCCTCTCTGTGTCTGATGTCCTCTCTATGTCCTCTCTATGTCCTCGCTGTGTCCTCTCTATGTCCTCTCTATGTCCTCTCCATGTCCTCTCCATGTCCTCGCTGTGTCCTCTCTATGTCCTCGCCATGTCCTCTCTGTGTCCTCTCTATGTCATCTCTATGTAATCTCTAAGTGCTCTCTATGTCCTCTCTAAGTCCTCTCTATGTCCTCTCTAAGTGCTGGTTGTGGAGTCTTCTAATTGACAGACCTTCAGGTGTAGCTTTTATTGTGATGACTTGTCTCCCTATATAGAGTGTGTGTGTGTGTGTGTGTGTGTGTGTGTGTGTGTGTGTGTGTGTGTGTGTGTGTGTGTGTGTGTGTGTGTGTGTGTGTGTGTGTGTGTGTGTGTGTGTGTGTGTGCCTGTGTGTGTGTTGCTGCAGACAGTACCTGTGTGTGTGTGTGTTGCTGCAGCCAGTGCCTGTGTGTGTGTGTTGCTGCAGCCAGTGCCTGTGTGTGTGTGTTGCTGCAGCCAGTGCCTGTGTGTGTGTGTTGCTGCAGCCAGTGCCTGTGTGTGTGTGTTGCTGCAGCCAGTGCCTGTGTGTGTGTGTTGCTGCAGCCAGTGCCTGTGTGTGTGTGTTGCTGCAGCCAGTGCCTGTGTGTGTGTGTTGCTGCAGCCAGTGCCTGTGTGTGTGTGTTGCTGCAGCCAGTGTCTGTGTGTGTGTGTTGCTGCAGCCAGTGCCTGTGTGTGTGTGTTGCTGCAGCCAGTGCCCGTGTGTGTGTGTTGCTGCAGCCAGTGCCTGTGTGTGTGTGTTGCTGCAGCCAGTGCCTGTGTGTGTGTGTTGCTGCAGCCAGTGCCTGTGTGTGTGTGTGTTGCTGCAGCCAGTGCCTGTGTGTGTGTGTTGCTGCAGCCAGTGCCTGTGTGTGTGTGTTGCTGCAGCCAGTGCCTGTGTGTGTGTGTTGCTGCAGCCAGTGCCTGTGTGTGTGTGTTGCTGCAGCCAGTGCCTGTGTGTGTGTGTTGCTGCAGCCAGTGCCTGTGTGTGTGTGTTGCTGCAGCCAGTGCCTGTGTGTGTGTGTTGCTGCAGCCAGTGCCTGTGTGTGTGTGTTGCTGCAGCCAGTGCCTGTGTGTGTGTGTTGCTGCAGCCAGTGCCTGTGTGTGTGTGTGTTGCTGCAGCCAGTGCCTGTGTGTGTGTGTTGCTGCAGCCAGTGCCTGTGGGTGTGTGTTGCTGCAGCCAGTGCCTGTGTGTGTGTGTTGCTGCAGCCAGTGCCTGTGTGTGTGTGTTGCTGCAGCCAGTGCCTGTGTGTGTGTGTTGCTGCAGCCAGTGCCTGTGTGTGTGTGTTGCTGGAGCCAGTGTGTGTGTGTTGCTGCAGCCAGTGCCTGTGTGTGTGTGTTGCTGCAGCCAGTGCCTGTGTGTGTGTGTTGCTGCAGCCAGTGCCTGTGTGTGTGTGTTGCTGCAGCCAGTGCTGGTTAATCCCGGGTCTAGTCCTCCTCGCCAGAAAGAGTGGTGGTTTCTGGGTATCCACGTGTCTCATAATGGCAGGCCTGTCACAGGAGACCTCGAGCTGAAAACACGACAACAAACACTTAGTCTGAATCCAGTTAGAAATCCAAACCCAATCAGAGGTGTGAAAACAAAGGAGGCAGGAGAGGAATGACTTGTGTAATCCAACATGTCTATGTGGTGCTGTGTGAAGTGTGTGATGACGGTGAGACTTGTACACGCTACAGACGTGATCACCGCTCTCATCTCCATGGGGAGAGACCGAAACAACAGTTGAAGGTGGAGGGATTCGCCACGAGCTGATTTGGAGTATTTGAGTTGGTCTTCCTTGGTTGTCTTGACAGCGCTGAGGCTAAAGTACAAAATATTATATTGCTAACAGAACGATTTTCACCCACTTACTTTACCCCCTAGTACTACCCTTCGCATGGGAAGTGCCTTTTTTTTATTGACTACCTAGAATTATAAATGTTATACAATTTTTATAGTTTATTAAGGTTTTACAGGAAGGGGAAAGTTGTGTTTTATTGGGTTCATTTGAAAAGAAAAGCTTCCTTGCTGCATTTGCACTATTTTCCCTCATCAACATGTTTGGCTGGTGAGCAAGTCAAACGTTTTCCTCCTTGCTTTCTGCTGAAGCGGGAGAGAAAGGTTGTGTGTGTGTGGCGTGCGTGCGTGCGTGCGTGCGTGCGCGTCAAACTGCTACTTTCATTAGAGAGGAGAGGTGAATGAAAGGAGGAGAGATCACCTGGATATTCCTTCAGTCAAACAAAAGAGATTGTCTTTCTTCCCTCTCTCTCTCTCTCTCTGTCTCTCTGTCTCTCTGTCTCTCTCTCTCTCTCTCTCTCTCTCTCTCTCTCTCTCTCTCTCTCTCTCTCTCTCTCTCTCTTTCTCTCCCTCTTTCTCTCTTTCTCCCCCTCGCTTGCTCCTCCTCTCTCTCTTTCTCTCTCTCTCCACCACAAACGAGCACGCCCATCCTCCATTTGGGCTGGAGACAAAACAACAATGGTACTATTTATTGTGCTGTTTTGCGGCGGACTGGTTTAAATAATGTTTTGGTCTCGCTGCACCGCTCTCATCTCTGTCTCTCTCTGTCTCACTCTCTTTCTCTCTCTGTGTCTCTCTCTCTCTGTCTCCCTCTCTCTCTCGCTCTCTCTCCCCCCTCTCTTAACCTCTCTCTTTCTCACTCCCCCTCTCTCCCCCTCTCTCTTTCTCTCTCCCCCTCTCTTTCTATCTTGTTCCCTCTCTTGCCCTCACTAATGGCACACAGTTAAAATGCAGTTCTGAAATGTTTGTTTTCTTGGCTCCACAAAAAATAGTTTGTAGATGACAAACGACAACTTCTGCCAAGCATGATCTTCCCTTTGGACTCACAGCGTTGACTTGTTCTGCAACAAAGGCCCGTGTGCTGGGTTGTCTTTTCAGTTCGTTATACTAAACCAGGTGTCTTCAGTAACCTTATGAACCAGGTGTGTTATAGTTTATTCTAAACCAGGTGTGTTATAGTTTATACTAAACCAGTTGTGTTATAGTTTATACTAAACCAGGTGTGTTATAGTTTATACTAAACCAGGTGTCTTCAGTAACCTCATGAACCAGGTGTGTTATAGTTTATACTAAACCAGGTGTGTTATAGTTTATACTAAACCAGGTGTCTTCAGTAACCTCATGAACCAGGTGTGTTATAGTTTATACTAAACCAGGTGTGTTATAGTTTATACTAAACCAGGTGTCTTCAGTAACCTCATGAACCAGGTGTGTTATAGTTTATACTAAACCAGGTGTGTTATAGTTTATCCTAAACCAGGTGTGCTATAGTTTATCCTAAACCAGGTGTGTTATAGTTTATACTAAACCATGGTGTCTTCAGTAACCTTATGAACCAGGTGTGTTATAGTTTATACTAAACCAGGTGTGTTATAGTTTATACTAAACCAGGTGTCTTCAATAACCTCATGAACCAGGTGTGCTATAGTTTATACTAAACCAGGTGTGTTATAGTTTATACTAAACCAGGTGTCTTCAGCACAGCAGACCCAGAGCAGACTCAGAGCAGACTCAGAGCAGACCCAAAACAGACCCAGAACAGACCCAAAACAGACCCAGAGCAGACCCAGAGCAGACCCACAGCAGACCCAGAACAGACCCAGAACAGACCCAGAGCAGACCCAAAATAGACCCAAAACAGACCCAGAGCGGACCCAGAGCAGGGATTTGTACTTGGTACGGGACAAGGGGAAAATCAGAGAGAGAGAGAGAGAGAGAGAGAGAGAGAGAGAGATGTTATAGTTTATACTAAACCAGGTGTCTTCAGTAACCTCATGAACCAGGTGTGTTATAGTTTATACTAAACCAGGTGTGTTATAGTTTATACTAAACCAGGTGTCTTCAGTAACCTCATGAACCAGGTGTGTTATAGTTTATACTAAACCAGGTGTGTTATAGTTTATACTAAACCAGGTATAACAAAGAATAAAGAACAAAAACATATACATGATCAAATACAAATCCTAGAATCAACTATTAAAGACTACCAGAACCCATTGGATTCTCCAATTACCTTGAATGAGTTACAGGACAAAATAAAAACCCTCAAACCCAAAAAGGCCTGTGGTGTTGATGGTATCCTTAATGAAATGATCAAATATACAGACAACAAATTCCAATTGGCTATACTAAAACTCTTTAACATCGTCCTTAGCTCTGGCATCTTCCCCAATATTTGGAACCAAGGACTGATCACCCCAATCCACAAAAGTGGAGACAAATTTGACCCCAATAACTACCGTGGAATATGCGTCAACAGTAACCTTGGGAAAATACTCTGCATTATCATTAACAGCAGACTCGTACATTTCCTCAATGAAAACAATGTACTGAGCATATGTCAAATTGGCTTTTTACCAAATTACCGTACAACAGACCATGTATTCACCCTACACACCCTAATTGACAACCAAACAAACCAAAACAAAGGCAAAGTCTTCTCATGCTTTGTTGATTTCAAAAAAGCCTTCGACTCAATTTGGCATGAGGGTCTGCTATACAAATTGATGGAAAGTGGTGTTGGGGGTAAAACATACGACATTATAAAATCCATGTACACAAACAACAAGTGTGCGGTTAAAATTGGCAAAAAACACACACATTTCTTCACACAGGGTCGTGGGGTGAGACAGGGATGCAGCTTAAGCCCCACCCTCTTCAACATATATATCAACGAATTGGCGCGGGCACTAGAACAGTCTGCAGCACCCGGTCTCACCCTACTAGAATCCGAAGTCAAATGTCTACTGTTTGCTGATGATCTGGTGCTTCTGTCACCAACCAAGGAGGGCCTACAGCAGCACCTAGATCTTCTGCACAGATTCTGTCAGACCTGGGCCCTGACAGTAAATCTCAGTAAGACCAAAATAATGGTGTTCCAAAAAAGGTCCAGTCACCAGGACCACAAATTCCATCTAGACACCGTTGCCCTAGAGCACACAAAAAACTATACATACCTCGGCCTAAACATCAGCACCACAGGTAACTTCCACAAAGCTGTGAACGATCTGAGAGACAAGGCAAGAAGGGCCTTCTATGCCATCAAAAGGAACATAAATTTCAACATACCAATTAGGATCTGGCTAAAAATACTTGAATCAGTCATAGAGCCCATTGCCCTTTATGGTTGTGAGGTCTGGGGTCCGCTCACCAACCAAGATTTCACAAAATGGGACAAACACCAAATTGAGACTCTGCATGCAGAATTCTGCAAAAATATCCTCCGTGTACAACGTAGAACACCAAATAATGCATGCAGAGCAGAATTAGGCCGATACCCACTAATTATCAAAATCCAGAAAAGAGCCGTTAAATTCTACAACCACCTAAAAGGAAGCGATTCCCAAACCTTCCATAACAAAGCCATCACCTACAGAGAGATGAACCTGGAGAAGAGTCCCCTAAGCAAGCTGGTCCTAGGGCTCTGTTCACAAACACAAACACACCCCACAGAGCCCCAGGACAACAGCACAATTAGACCCAACCAAATCATGAGAAAACAAAAAGATAATTACTTGACACATTGGAAAGAATTAACAAAAAAACAGAGCAAACTAGAATGCTATTTGGCCCTAAACAGAGAGTACACAGTGGCAGAATACCTGACCACTGTGACTGACCCAAACTTAAGGAAAGCTTTGACTATGTACAGACTCAGTGAGCATAGCCTTGCTATTGAGAAAGGCCGCCGTAGGCAGACATGGCTCTCAAGAGAAGACAGGCTATGTGCACACTGCCCACAAAATGAGGTGGAAACTGAGCTGCACTTCCTAACCTCCTGCCCAATGTATGACCATATTAGAGAGACATATTTCCCTCAGATTACACAGATCCACAAAGAATTCGAAAACAAATCCAATTTTGATAAACTCCCATATCTACTGGGTGAAATTCCACAGTGTGCCATCACAGCAGCAAGATTTGTGACCTGTTGCCACAAGAAAAGGGCAACCAGTGAAGAACAAACACCACTGTAAATACAACCCATATTTATGTTTATTTATTTTAACTTGTGTGCTTTAACCATTTGTACATTGTTACAACACTGCATATATATAATATGACATTTGTAATGTCTTTATTGTTTTGAAACTTCTGTATGTGTAATGTTTACTGTTCATTTTTATTGTTTATTTGACTTTTGTATATTACCTACCTCACTTGCTTTGGCAATGTTAACACATGTTTCCCATGCCAATAAAGCCCCTTGAATTGAATTGAATTGAATTGAGAGAGAGAGAGAGAGAGAGAGAGAGAGAGAGAGAGAGAGAGAGAGAGAGAGAGAGAGAGAGAGAGAGAGAGAGAGAGAGAGAGAGAGAGAGAGGGTTTGCTGTTGTTTTGGTGTGTGATACGAACGCTGCTTGTTGGTGTGGGATGTCTGTTCATGTTTTAACTATCAGTGGTGCTCACTAACACCCTGCCGACTGTCTCGCAAACACCCCTCCCTCCCTCCCTCCCTCCCTCCCTCCCTCCCTCCCTCCCTCCCTCCCTCCCTCCCTCCCTCCCTCCCTCCCTCCCTCCCTCCCTCCCTCCAAGAGGTCCTGTAAGGCTCTGCCTCTAAGGCTCTGGCAGTATTCATAGCTGAACAGTCTTTAAACACGGGCCCTCCTCCCCACCGCTGTAACAGAACAATAATGCTGGCAAATTCCGTAAAAAAATGCCAGTGGAATGAGCCGCAGGATAAGCAAGGCCAGTGGTGAGGAGGAGGCTGCAACATATAGCTGTCTACACGCTGCATGATGACTCTCCCTCTCCTCTCCTCTCCTCACCCCACTCTCCTCTCTCCTCTCCTCTCCTCACCCCACTCTCCTCTCTCCTCTCCTCTCCTCACCCCACTCTCCTCTCTCCCCTCCTCTCCTCACCCCACTCTCCTCTCTCCCCTCCTCTTCTCACCCCACTCTCCTCTCTCCCCTCCTCTCCTCACCCCTCTCTTCGCTCTTCTCTCTCATCTCTTCTCCCCCTCTCCTCTCCTCTCCCTCCTCTACCCCTCTCCTCTCCTCTCCTCTCTCTCCTCTACCCCTCTCCTCTCTCCCCTCCCCTCCCCTCTCCTCTCCTCTCCTCTCCTCTCCTTTCCTTTCCTCTCCTCTCCTCTCCTCTCCTCTCTTCTCTCTCCTCTCTCCTCTCTCCCCTCTCCTCTCCTCTCTCCTCTACCCCTCTCCTCTCTTCTCTCTCATCTCTCCCCTCTCCTCTCTTCTCTCTCACCTCTCCTCTCTCCCCTCTCTCCTCTCTCCTCTCTTCTCCCCCCTCTCCTCTCCTCTCTCTCCTCTACCAGTCTCCTCTCTCCTCTCTCCTCTCTCCTCTCCTCTCTCCTCTTTCTCCTCTACCCCTCTCCTCTCTCTCCTCTACTCCTCTCCTCTCTTCTCTCTCATCTCTCCGCTCTCCTCTCTCCTCTCCTCTCTCTCCTCTACCCCTCTCCTCTCTCTTCTCTCTCCTCTCTCCTCTCTCCTCTCCTCTCCTCCGTATCCTCTCCTCTCTCCTCTCCTCTCTCCTCTCCTCTCTCCTCTCCCCTCTCTCTCCTCTCTCTCCCCTCTCTCCCCTCTCTCTCCCCTCTCTCTCCTCTCTTCTCCCCTCTCTCCTCTCTCCTCCTTCTCCTCTCTCCTCTCTCCCCTCCTCTTCTCACCCCACTCTCCTCTCTCCCCTCCTCTCCTCACCCCACTCTCCTCTCTTCGCTCTTCTCTCTCATCTCTTCTCCCCCTCTCCTCTCCTCTCCCTCCTCTACCCCTCTCCTCTCCTCTCTCTCCTCTACCCCTCCCCTCTCTCCTCTCTCCCCTCCCCTCTCCTCTCCTCTCCTCTCCTCTCCTCTCCTCTCCTCTCCTTTCCTCTCCTCTCCTCTCCTCTCCCCACTCTCCTCTCTTCTCTCTCCTCTCTCATCTCTCCCCTCTCCTCTCCTCTCTCCTCTACCCCTCTCCTCTCTTCTCTCTCATCTCTCCCCTCTCCTCTCTTCTCTCTCACCTCTCCTCTCTCCCCTCTCTCCTCTCTCCTCTCTCCTCTCTTCTCCCCCCTCTCCTCTCCTCTCTCTCCTCTACCAGTCTCCTCTCTTCTCTCTCATCTCTCCTCTCTCCTCTCTCCTCTCCTCTCTCCTCTTTCTCCTCCACCCCTCTCCTCTCTCTCCTCTACTCCTCTCCTCTCTTCTCTCTCATCTCTCCGCTCTCCTCTCTCCTCTCCTCTCCTCTCTCTCCTCTACCCCTCTCCTCTCTCTTCTCTCTCCTCTCTCCTCTCTCCTCTCCTCTCCTCCGTATCCTCTCCTCTCTCCTCTCCTCTCCCCTCTCTCTCCTCTCTCTCCCCTCTCTCCCCTCTCTCTCCCCTCTCTCTCCTCTCTTCTCCCCTCTCTCCTCTCTCCTCCTTCTCCTCTCTCCTCTCTCCTCCCTCCTCTCTCCTCTCTCCTCTCCTCTCTCCCCTCTCCCCTCTCTCCTCTCCTCTCTCCCCTCTCTCTCCTCTCCCCTCTCTCCCCTCTCTCCCCTCTCTCCTCTCCTCTCTCCCCGCTCTCCGCTCTCTCCCCTCTCTCTCCTCTCTTCTCCCCTCTCTCCTCTCTCCTCCCTCTCCTCTCTCCTCTCTCCTCCCTCCTCTCTCCTCTCTCCTCTCCTCTCTCCCCTCTCCCCTCTCTCCTCTTCTCTCTCCCCTCTCTCTCCTCTCCCCTCTCTCTTCCCTCTCTCCCCTCTCTCCCCTCTCTCCTCTCCTCTCTCCCCTCTGTCCTCTCTCTCCCCTCTCTCTCCTCTCTTCTCCCCTCTCTCCTCTCCCCTCTCTATCCTCTCTCCCCTCTCTCCCCTCTCTCCCCTCTCTCCTCTCTCTCCCCTCTCTCTCCTCTCTTCTCCCCTCTCTCCTCTCCCCTCTCTATCCTCTCTCCCCTCTCTCTCCTCTCCTCTCTCCTCTCTCCCCTCTCTCTCCTCTCCTCTCTCCTCTCCCCTCTCTCTCCTCTCTTCTCCCCTCTCTCCTCTCCCCTCTCTATCCTCTCTCCCCTCTCTCTCCCCTCTCTCCCCTCTCTCCTCTCCTCTCTCCCCTCTCTCCTCTCTCTCCCCTCTCTCTCCCCTCTCTCTCCTCTCTCCCCTCTCTCTCCTCTCTCCTCTCCTCTCTCCCCTCTCTCCTCTCTCCCCTCTCTCTCCTCTCCCCTCTCTCTCCTCTCCTCTCCCCTCTCCCCTCTCTCTCCCCTCTCTCCTCTCTCCCCTCTCCTCTCCTCTCTCTCCTCTCTCCTCTCTCCCCTCTCTCTCCTCTCCCCTCTCTCTCCTCTCTCCTCTCCCCTCTCTCCCCTCTCTCTCCTCTCTTCTCCCCTCTCTCCTCTATCCTCTCTCCCCTCTCTCTCCCCTCTCTCCCCTCTCTCCCCTCTCTCCTCTCCTCTCTCCCCTCTCTCCTCTCTCCCCTCTCTTTCCTCTCTTCTCCCCTCTCTCCTCTCCCCTCTCTATCCTCTCTCCCCTCTCTCTCCTCTCTCCTCTCCTCCTCTCCTCTCTCCCCTCTCTCCTCTCTCCCCTCTCTCTCCTCTCCCCTCTCTCTCCTCTCCCCTCTCTCCTCTCCCCTCTCTCTCCCCTCTCCCCCCTCTCTCCTCTCTCTCCCCTCTCTATCCTCTCTCCCCTCTCTCTCCTCTCTCCTCTCCTCTCTCCTCTCTCCCCTCTCTCTCCTCTCCCCTCTCTCTCCTCTCCTCTCTCCTCTCCCCTCTCTCTCCCCTCTCTCTCCTCTCTCCCCTCTCTCCTCTCTCTCCCCTCTCTTTCCTCTCTTCTCCCCTCTCTCCTCTCCCCTCTCTATCCTCTCTCCCCTCTCTCTCCTCTCTCCTCTCCCTCTCTCCTCTCTCCCCTCTCTCCTCTCTCCCCTCTCTCTCCTCTCCTCTCCCCTCTCTCCCCTCTCTCTCCTCTCTTCTCCCCTCTCTCCTCTATCCTCTCTCCCCTCTCTCTCCCCTCTCTCCCCTCTCTCCCCTCTCTCCTCTCCTCTCTCCCCTCTCTCCTCTCTCTCCCCTCTCTTTCCTCTCTTCTCCCCTCTATCCTCTCCCCTCTCTGTCCTCTCTCCCCTCTCTCTCCTCTCTCTCCCCTCTCTCCTCTCTCCCCTCTCCTCTCCTCTCTCTCCTCTCTCCTCTCTCCCCTCTCTCCCCTCTCTCTCCTCTCTCCTCTCCTCTCTCCTCTCCCCTCTCTCTCCCCTCTCTCCCCTCTCTCCTCTCTCCCCTCTCCTCTCCTCTCTCTCCTCTCTCCCCTCTCTCCCCTCTCTCTCCCCTCTCTCCCCCCTCTCTCCCCTCTCTCCCTGGTTTATGAGGACGTGCCTCACAGTGGTAATGGAGGATGTGATGCAGCATTGTAATGGATGATTATGTTTTTCTGCTTTCTATCTCAGTGTCTCTGAGAGACACACACCATGCAGTGAGGAGATGACCCAGTCCCACACAGCTGTAACTATGGCTCATTTTCCTGCCCTCTCAGCCAGTCTAGTGGGCTTGGGTTCTTCAAGGCTGTAATAAGGCTATCTAGATTTTAGATCAACAATATTATAGATATCCACTACTATAGTTGTTACAGTTAATAGGTCACAATTTGATGACACAGTACTGGATCAAAGGTTACCTCGGGCTGTGGTTGTTAGGTGAATAAAACCTCCTTTCGTCTTTTCCCTCCTATACCAAACTCAACATCAGTTCCTTCCATGTCAGCACTTTTTAGTTCTCTTATTTAATGGCACAAAGAGACTTGGCTTTGTGTCTGTCTATTAAAGAAGAATCTCGGCGCGGACAATGAGAAAATGATTTGGAATCCTGGAGGCCATTAGCATTTCTATAGATGCATTAAGCACGTTGTGATTGGGCTGGAAAGAGGGAGGACAGGGAGGAGTGGAGAGAGAGGAGAGAGGAGAGAGGAGAGAGGGGAGAGGGGAGAGGAGGGAGGGGAGAGGAGAGAGGAGGGAGGGGAGAGGAGAGAGGAGAGAGGGGAGAGAAGGGGAGGGGAGAGGGGAGAGGAGAGAGGAGGGAGGGGAGAAGAGAGGAGAGAGGGGAGAAGAGAGGAGAGAGGAGAGAGGGGAGAAGAGAGGAGGGAGGAGAGAGGGGAGAGGAGAGAGGGGGAGGGGAGAAGAGAGGAGAGAGGAGAGAGGGGAGAAGAGAGGAGGGAGGAGAGAGGAGGTAGGAGAGAGGGGAGAGGGGAGAGGGGAGAAGAGAGGAGAGAGGAGGGAGGAGAGAGGAGGTAGGAGAGATGGGAGAAGAGAGGAGAGAGGGGAGAATAGAGGAGAGAGGAGGTAGGAGAGAGGGGAGAAGAGAGGGGAGAAGAGAGGAGAGAGGGGAGAAGAGAGGAGGGAGGAGAGAGGAGAGAGGAGAGAGGAGAGGAGAGAGGGGAGAAGAGAGGAGAGAGAGGAGGGAGGAGAGAGGAGGTAGGAGAGAGGGGAGGGAGCGAAGGGATAGGGTTCTTCCGCCCTAGAAGGGTTACTCAGTATACTGTCCTCTTAGATCCATTTAAAATTTTGACTGAGAAGCCTTGACTCCACTCCTCTCCTCTCCTCTCCTCTCCTCTCCTCTCCTCTCCTCTCCTCTCCTCTCCTCTCCTCTCCTCTCCTCTCCTCTCCTCCATACTGTATGGCTGTGTCAGTTAGTCTGATTCCTGGAACAGGGACACACCACCTCCCCTCCATTAAATACAAGGGTGGAATAGCATTGTTAGAGATGTATTTGTTCAAGCTGTTTGGGTTTATCAAGGTAGCGAGATGGAAAGTGATGAAACTGTATCTGCGAGGACCTATGAGAAGCAGAGTGATTCACACAGACACTGAGGCAGGTAAAAAATACCTCCACGCCCACCTCTCTGTGTTAGCAGCTCTGTGCTAGCATCACTGTGTTAGCAGCTCTGTGTTAGCAGCTCTGTGTTAGCTGCTCTGTGTTAGCTGCTCTGTGTTAGCGGCTCTGTGCTAGCGGCTCTGTGTTAGCGGCTCTGTGTTAGCGGCTCTGTGTTAGCGGCTCTGTGTTAGCGGCTCTGTGCTAGCGGCTCTGTGTTAAGCGGCTCTGTGTGAGCGGCTCTGTGTTAGCAGCTCTGTGCTAGCAGCTCTGTGCTAGCAGCTCTGTGTTAGCAGCTCTGTGTTAGCAGCTCTGTGTTAGCGGCTCTGTGCTAGCGGCTCTGTGCTAGCGGCTCTGTGCTAGCGGCTCTGTGCTAGCGGCTCTGTGTTAGCGGCTCTGTGTTAGCGGCTCTGTGTTAGCGGCTCTGTGTTAGCGGCTCTTTGCTAGCGGCTCTGTGCTAGCGGCTCTGTGTTAGCAGCTCTGTGCTAGCAGCTCTGTGTTAGCAGCTCTGTGCTAGCAGCTCTGAGCTAGCAGCTCTGTGTTAGCAGCTCTGTGTTAGCAGCTCTGAGCTAGCAGCTCTGTGGTAGCAGCTCTGTGTTAGCAGCTCTGTGCTAGCAGCTCTGTGTTAGCAGCTCTGTGCTAGCAGCTCTGAGCTAGCAGCTCTGTGCTAGCAGCTCTGTGTTAGCAGCTCTGAGCTAGCAGCTCTTTGCTAGCAGCTCTGTGCTAGCAGCTCTGTGTTAGCAGCTCTGTGCTAGCAGCTCTGTGTTAGCAGCTCTGTGTTAGCAGCTCTGTGTTAGCAGCTCTGTGCTAGCAGCTCTGTGCTAGCAGCTCTGTGCTAGCAGCTCTGTGCTAGCAGCTCTGTGTTAGCAGCTCTGTGTTAGCAGCTCTGAGCTAGCAGCTCTGTGTTAGCAGCTCTGAGCTAGCAGCATGGTGAATGTAGTAATTGAGTCCTATGGGCCGCTCCAGCGCTGAAGTGCTGTACTTTGTGTGCTGTTGGTAAGAGGATATGTCTGCCTTGTCAGACAAGAGAGGTGTTAGAATAGTTGCTAGGCCCTAACGAAGGGATGAGGTAGACAATGACAGGTGAGGCAGACGGGCCACTGGAGCAATACACACACACACACACACACACACACACACACACACTCGCGCACACACTGCATGGTGATGCACGTAAATGACGTCTATGGGCCATATAGTAAAATATATACACTGCTCAAAAAAATAAAGGGAACACTTAAACAACACAATGTAACTCCAAGTCAATCACACTTCTGTGAAATCAAACTGTCCACTTAGGAAGCAACACTGATTGACAATAAATTTCACATGCTGTTGTGCAAATGGAATTGACAAAAGGTGGAAATTATAGGCAATTAGCAAGACACCCCCAAAAAAGGAGTGATTCTGCAGGTGGTGACCACAGACCACTTCTCAGTTCCTATGCTTCCTGGCTGATGTTTTGGTCACTTTTGAATGCTGGCGGTGCTCTCACTCTAGTGGTAGCATGAGACGGAGTCTACAACCCACACAAGTGGCTCAGGTAGTGCAGTTCATCCAGGATGGCACATCAATGCGAGCTGTGGCAAAAAGGTTTGCTGTGTCTGTCAGCGTAGTGTCCAGAGCATGGAGGCGCTACCAGGAGACAGGCCAGTACATCAGGAGACGTGGTAGAGGCCGTAGGAGGGCAACAACCCAGCAGCAGGACCGCTACCTCCGCCTTTGTGTGTGTGTGTGTGTGTGTGTGTGTGTGTGTGTGTGTGTGTGTGTGTGTGTGTGTGTGTGTGTGTGTGTGTGTGTGTGTGTGTGTGTGTGTGTGTGTGTGTCGGTTTGTATGCGTGTCAGTGTGTGTGTGTGTGTGTGTGAGTGTTTCCATGTATGTGTGTCCGTGTGCGAGTGTGTGGGTGCACGTTCGTAGGTGCGTATCTGTGTGTCTCTGTGTGTGCGGTGGCTCTCATCCCCGTAGTCTATTCGCTGGTTCTGATCTGATAAAGTGTCTCTGCCAGTCAGTCATGTCTCACAATGAGTCCTGCTGCTGGTACCAAGGAAGAGGAGAAATCAATAGGGATTTATAATTTACAATGGTAGAACCTCAGGGCTCTTTATGACCCTCCATCCATGCTGCTTAATATTGCATGAGGATGCACACGTATGGAGGGGGGGGGGGGGGGTATCGTCCGGGGATAACAGGAGGACTCGATCCGCCTCAGGCTGTAAAAGAGCCATTTTTACGACCTCGCTCATCTCACCCTCAAAACAATACGTGATCAGAGTTCAATCAGCGTTCTCTCATTTCTCTCTCTCTTTCCTTGCATTGAGTTTTGAGCAGCAGCAGTGTAAACCTGGACAGCAGTAGTAGTAGTGTAAACCTGGACAGCAGTAGTAGTGTAAACCTGGACAGCAGTAGTAGTAGTGTAAACCTGGACAGCAGTAGTAGTGTAAACCTGGACAGCAGTAGTAGTAGTGTAAACATGGACAGCAGCAGTAGTAGTGTAAACCTGGACAGCAGTAGTAGTAGTGTAAACCTGGACAGCAGTAGTAGTAGTGTAAACCTGTACAGCAGTAGTAGTGTAAACCTGGACAGCAGTAGTAGTACTGTAAACCTGGACAGCAGTAGTAGTAGTGTAAACCTGGACAGCAGTAGTAGTGTAAACATGGACAGCAGTAGTAGTAGTGTAAACCTGGACAGCAGTAGTAGTGTAAACATGGACAGCAGTAGTAGTAGTGTAAACCTGGACAGCAGTAGTAGTTGTGTAAACCTGGACAGCAGTAGTAGTAGTGTAAACATGGACAGCAGTAGTAGTAGTGTAAACCTGGACAGCAGTAGTAGTGTAAACCTGGACAGCAGTAGTAGTAGTGTAAACCTGGACAGCAGTAGTAGTGTAAACCTGGACAGCAGTAGTAGTAGTGTAAACATGGACAGCAGCAGTAGTAGTGTAAACCTGGACAGCAGTAGTAGTAGTGTAAACCTGGACAGCAGTAGTAGTAGTGTAAACCTGTACAGCAGTAGTAGTGTAAACCTGGACAGCAGTAGTAGTACTGTAAACCTGGACAGCAGTAGTAGTAGTGTAAACCTGGACAGCAGTAGTAGTGTAAACATGGACAGCAGTAGTAGTAGTGTAAACCTGGACAGCAGTAGTAGTGTAAACATGGACAGCAGTAGTAGTAGTGTAAACCTGGACAGCAGTAGTAGTTGTGTAAACCTGGACAGCAGTAGTAGTAGTGTAAACATGGACAGCAGTAGTAGTAGTGTAAACCTGGACAGCAGTAGTAGTAGTGTAAACCTGGACAGCAGCAGTATTAGTGTAAACCTGGACAGCAGTAGTAGTGTAAACCTGGACAGCAGTAGTAGTGTAAACCTGGACAGCAGTAGTAGTGTAAACATGGACAGCAGTAGTAGTGTAAACCTGGACAGCAGTAGTAGTGTAAACATGGACAGCAGCAGTAGTGTAAACCTGGACAGCAGTAGTAGTAGTGTAAACCTGGACAGCAGCAGCAGTGTAAACCTGGACAGCAGCAGTAGTGTAAACCTGGACAGCAGTAGGAGTAGTGTAAACCTGGACAGCAGTAGTAGTGTAAACCTGGACAGCAGCAGTAGTGTAAACCTGGAAAGCAGTAGTAGTAGTGTAAACCTGGACAGCAGTAGTAGTGTAAACCTGGACAGCAGTAGTAGTAGTGTAAACCTGGACAGCAGTAGTAGTGTAAACCTGGACAGCAGCAGCAGTGTAAACCTGGACAGCAGTAGTAGTGTAAACCTGGACAGCAGTAGTAGTGTAAACCTGGACAGCAGCAGTAGTGTAAACCTGGACAGCAGTAGCAGTGTAAACCTGGACAGCAGTAGTAGTAGTGTAAACCTGGACAGCAGTAGTAGTGTAAACCTGGACAGCAGCAGCAGTGTAAACCTGGACAGCAGTAGTAGTGTAAACCTGGACAGCAGCAGTAGTGTAAACCTGGACAGCAGTAGTAGTGTAAACCTGGACAGCAGCAGCAGTGTAAACCTGGACAGCAGTAGTAGTGTAAACCTGGACAGCAGCAGCAGTGTAAACCTGGACAGCAGTAGTAGTGTAAACCTGGACAGCAGTAGTAGTAGTGTAAACCTGGACAGCAGTAGTAGTGTAAACATGGACAGCAGTAGTAGTAGTGTAAACCTGGACAGCAGTAGTAGTTGTGTAAACCTGGACAGCAGTAGTAGTAGTGTAAACATGGACAGCAGTAGTAGTAGTGTAAACCTGGACAGCAGTAGTAGTAGTGTAAACCTGGACAGCAGCAGTATTAGTGTAAACCTGGACAGCAGTAGTAGTGTAAACCTGGACAGCAGTAGTAGTGTAAACCTGGACAGCAGTAGTAGTGTAAACATGGACAGCAGTAGTAGTGTAAACCTGGACAGCAGTAGTAGTGTAAACATGGACAGCAGCAGTAGTGTAAACCTGGACAGCAGTAGTAGTAGTGTAAACCTGGACAGCAGCAGCAGTGTAAACCTGGACAGCAGCAGTAGTGTAAACCTGGACAGCAGTAGGAGTAGTGTAAACCTGGACAGCAGTAGTAGTGTAAACCTGGACAGCAGCAGTAGTGTAAACCTGGAAAGCAGTAGTAGTAGTGTAAACCTGGACAGCAGTAGTAGTGTAAACCTGGACAGCAGTAGTAGTAGTGTAAACCTGGACAGCAGTAGTAGTGTAAACCTGGACAGCAGCAGCAGTGTAAACCTGGACAGCAGTAGTAGTGTAAACCTGGACAGCAGTAGTAGTGTAAACCTGGACAGCAGCAGTAGTGTAAACCTGGACAGCAGTAGCAGTGTAAACCTGGACAGCAGTAGTAGTAGTGTAAACCTGGACAGCAGTAGTAGTGTAAACCTGGACAGCAGCAGCAGTGTAAACCTGGACAGCAGTAGTAGTGTAAACCTGGACAGCAGCAGTAGTGTAAACCTGGACAGCAGTAGTAGTGTAAACCTGGACAGCAGCAGCAGTGTAAACCTGGACAGCAGTAGTAGTGTAAACCTGGACAGCAGCAGCAGTGTAAACCTGGACAGCAGTAGTAGTGTAAACCTGGACAGCAGTAGTAGTGTAAACCTGGACAGCAGTAGTAGTAGTGTAAACCTGGACAGCAGTAGTAGTGTAAACCTGGACAGCAGTAGTAGTAGTGTAAACCTGGACAGCAGTAGTAGTAGTGTAAACCTGGACAGCAGTAGTAGTGTAAACCTGGACAGCAGCAGTAGCAGTGTAAACCTGGACAGCAGTAGTAGTAGTGTAAACCTGGACAGCAGTAGTAGTGTAAACCTGGACAGCAGTAGTAGTAGTGTAAACCTGGACAGCAGTAGTAGTAGTGTAAACCTGGACAGCAGTAGTAGTGTAAACCTGGACAGCAGTAGTAGTGTAAACCTGGACAGCAGTAGTAGTGTAAACCTGGACAGCAGTAGTAGTGTAAACCTGGACAGCAGCAGTAGTGTAAACCTGGACAGCAGTAGTAGTAGTGTAAACCTGGACAGCAGTAGTAGTAGTGTAAACCTGGACAGTAGTAGTAGTGTAAACCTGGACAGCAGTAGTAGTGTAAACCTGGACAGCAGCAGTAGCAGTGTAAACCTGGACAGCAGTAGTAGTAGTGTAAACCTGGACAGCAGTAGTAGTGTAAACCTGGACAGCAGTAGCAGTGTAAACTTGGACAGCAGTAGTAGTGTAAACCTGGACAGTAGTATTAGTAGTGTAAACCTGGACAGCAGTCGTAGTAGTGTAAACCTGGACAGCAGCAGTAGCAGTGTAAACCTGGACAGCAGTAGCAGTGTAAACCTGGACAGCAGTAGTAGTAGTGTAAACCTGGACAGCAGTAGTAGTAGTGTAAACCTGGACAGCAGTAGTAGCAGTGTAAACCTGGACAGCAGTAGTAGTAGTGTAAACCTGGACAGCAGTAGTAGTAGTGTAAATCTGGACAGTAGTAGTCGTGTAAACCTGGACAGTAGTATTAGTAGTGTAAACCTGGACAGCAGTAGTAGTAGTGTAAACCTGGACAGCAGCAGTAGCAGTGTAAACCTGGACACTAGTATTAGTAGTGTAAACCTGGACAGCAGTGGTAGTAGTGTAAACATGGACAGCAGCAGTAGCAGTGTAAACCTGGACACTAGTATTAGTAGTGTAAACCTGGACAGCAGTAGTAGTAGTGTAAACCTGGACAGCAGTAGTAGTAGTGTAAACCTGGACAGCAGTAGTAGTGTAAACCTGGACAGCAGTAGTAGTAGTGTAAACCTGGACAGCAGCAGTAGCAGTGTAAACCTGGACAGTAGTATTAGTAGTGTAAACCTGGACAGCAGCAGTAGCAGTGTAAACCTGGACAGCAGCAGTAGCAGTGTAAACCTGGACAGTAGTATTAGTAGTGTAAACCTGGACAGTAGTATTAGTAGTGTAAACCTGAACAGCAGCAGTAGCAGTGTAAACCTGGACAGCAGCAGTAGCAGTGTAAACCTGGACAGTAGTATTAGTAGTGTAAACCTGGACAGCAGTAGTAGTAGTGTAAACCTGGACAGCAGCAGCAGTGTAAACCTGGACAGCAGCAGTAGTGTAAACCTGGACAGCAGTAGGAGTAGTGTAAACCTGGACAGCAGTAGTAGTGTAAACCTGGACAGCAGCAGTAGTGTAAACCTGGAAAGCAGTAGTAGTAGTGTAAACCTGGACAGCAGTAGTAGTGTAAACCTGGACAGCAGTAGTAGTAGTGTAAACCTGGACAGCAGTAGTAGTGTAAACCTGGACAGCAGCAGCAGTGTAAACCTGGACAGCAGTAGTAGTGTAAACCTGGACAGCAGTAGTAGTGTAAACCTGGACAGCAGCAGTAGTGTAAACCTGGACAGCAGTAGCAGTGTAAACCTGGACAGCAGTAGTAGTAGTGTAAACCTGGACAGCAGTAGTAGTGTAAACCTGGACAGCAGCAGCAGTGTAAACCTGGACAGCAGTAGTAGTGTAAACCTGGACAGCAGCAGTAGTGTAAACCTGGACAGCAGTAGTAGTGTAAACCTGGACAGCAGCAGCAGTGTAAACCTGGACAGCAGTAGTAGTGTAAACCTGGACAGCAGCAGCAGTGTAAACCTGGACAGCAGTAGTAGTGTAAACCTGGACAGCAGTAGTAGTGTAAACCTGGACAGCAGTAGTAGTAGTGTAAACCTGGACAGCAGTAGTAGTGTAAACCTGGACAGCAGTAGTAGTAGTGTAAACCTGGACAGCAGTAGTAGTAGTGTAAACCTGGACAGCAGTAGTAGTGTAAACCTGGACAGCAGCAGTAGCAGTGTAAACCTGGACAGCAGTAGTAGTAGTGTAAACCTGGACAGCAGTAGTAGTGTAAACCTGGACAGCAGTAGTAGTAGTGTAAACCTGGACAGCAGTAGTAGTAGTGTAAACCTGGACAGCAGTAGTAGTGTAAACCTGGACAGCAGTAGTAGTGTAAACCTGGACAGCAGTAGTAGTGTAAACCTGGACAGCAGTAGTAGTGTAAACCTGGACAGCAGCAGTAGTGTAAACCTGGACAGCAGTAGTAGTAGTGTAAACCTGGACAGCAGTAGTAGTAGTGTAAACCTGGACAGTAGTAGTAGTGTAAACCTGGACAGCAGTAGTAGTGTAAACCTGGACAGCAGCAGTAGCAGTGTAAACCTGGACAGCAGTAGTAGTAGTGTAAACCTGGACAGCAGTAGTAGTGTAAACCTGGACAGCAGTAGCAGTGTAAACTTGGACAGCAGTAGTAGTGTAAACCTGGACAGTAGTATTAGTAGTGTAAACCTGGACAGCAGTCGTAGTAGTGTAAACCTGGACAGCAGCAGTAGCAGTGTAAACCTGGACAGCAGTAGTAGTAGTGTAAACCTGGACAGCAGTAGTAGTAGTGTAAACCTGGACAGCAGTAGTAGCAGTGTAAACCTGGACAGCAGTAGTAGTAGTAGTGTAAACCTGGACAGCAGTAGTAGTAGTGTAAATCTGGACAGTAGTAGTCGTGTAAACCTGGACAGTAGTATTAGTAGTGTAAACCTGGACAGCAGTAGTAGTAGTGTAAACCTGGACAGCAGCAGTAGCAGTGTAAACCTGGACACTAGTATTAGTAGTGTAAACCTGGACAGCAGTGGTAGTAGTGTAAACATGGACAGCAGCAGTAGCAGTGTAAACCTGGACACTAGTATTAGTAGTGTAAACCTGGACAGCAGTAGTAGTAGTGTAAACCTGGACAGCAGTAGTAGTAGTGTAAACCTGGACAGCAGTAGTAGTGTAAACCTGGACAGCAGTAGTAGTAGTGTAAACCTGGACAGCAGCAGTAGCAGTGTAAACCTGGACAGTAGTATTAGTAGTGTAAACCTGGACAGCAGCAGTAGCAGTGTAAACCTGGACAGCAGCAGTAGCAGTGTAAACCTGGACAGTAGTATTAGTAGTGTAAACCTGGACAGTAGTATTAGTAGTGTAAACCTGGACAGCAGCAGTAGCAGTGTAAACCTGGACAGCAGCAGTAGCAGTGTAAACCTGGACAGTAGTATTAGTAGTGTAAACCTGGACAGCAGTAGTAGTAGTGTAAACCTGGACAGCAGTAGTAGTAGTGTAAACCTGGACAGCAGTAGTAGTAGTGTAAACCTGGACAGCAGCAGTAGTAGTGTAAACATGGACAGCAGTAGTAGTAGTGTAAACCTGGACAGCAGTAGTAGTAGTGTAAACCTGGACAGCAGTAGTAGTAGTGTAAACCTGGACAGCAGTAGTAGTGTAAACCTGGACAGCAGTAGTAGTACTGTAAACCTGGACAGCAGTAGTAGTGTAAACCTGGACAGCAGCAGTAGTGTAAACCTGGACAGCAGTAGTAGTGTAAACCTGGACAGTAGTAGTAGTAGTGTAAACCTGGACAGCAGTAGTAGTAGTGTAAACCTGGACAGCAGCAGTATTAGTGTAAACCTGGACAGCAGCAGTAGTAGTGTAAGCCTGGACAGCAGTAGTAGTGTAAACCTGGACAGCAGTAGTAGTAGTGTAAACCTGGACAGCAGTAGTAGTGTAAACCTGGACAGCAGTAGTAGTGTAAACCTGGACAGCAGTAGTAGTGTAAACCTGGACAGCAGTAGTAGTAGTGTAAACCTGGACAGTAGTAGTAGTGTAAACCTGGACAGCAGTAGTAGTGTAAACCTGGACAGCAGTAGTAGTGTAAACCTGGACAGCAGTAGTAGTGTAAACCTGGACAGCAGTAGTAGTAGTGTAAACCTGGACAGCAGCAGTAGCAGTGTAAACCTGGACAGTAGTATTAGCAGTGTAAACCTGGACAGCAGCAGTAGCAGTGTAAACCTGGACAGCAGCAGTAGCAGTGTAAACCTGGACAGTAGTATTAGTAGTGTAAACCTGGACAGTAGTATTAGTAGTGTAAACCTGGACAGCAGCAGTAGCAGTGTAAACCTGGACAGCAGCAGTAGCAGTGTAAACCTGGACAGTAGTATTAGTAGTGTAAACCTGGACAGCAGTAGTAGTAGTGTAAACCTGGACAGCAGTAGTAGTAGTGTAAACCTGGACAGCAGTAGTAGTAGTGTAAACCTGGACAGCAGCAGTAGTAGTGTAAACATGGACAGCAGTAGTAGTAGTGTAAACCTGGACAGCAGTAGTAGTAGTGTAAACCTGGACAGCAGTAGTAGTAGTGTAAACCTGGACAGCAGTAGTAGTGTAAACCTGGACAGCAGTAGTAGTACTGTAAACCTGGACAGCAGTAGTAGTGTAAACCTGGACAGCAGCAGTAGTGTAAACCTGGACAGCAGTAGTAGTGTAAACCTGGACAGTAGTAGTAGTAGTGTAAACCTGGACAGCAGTAGTAGTAGTGTAAACCTGGACAGCAGCAGTATTAGTGTAAACCTGGACAGCAGCAGTAGTAGTGTAAGCCTGGACAGCAGTAGTAGTGTAAACCTGGACAGCAGTAGTAGTAGTGTAAACCTGGACAGCAGTAGTAGTGTAAACCTGGACAGCAGTAGTAGTGTAAACCTGGACAGCAGTAGTAGTGTAAACCTGGACAGCAGTAGTAGTAGTGTAAACCTGGACAGTAGTAGTAGTGTAAACCTGGACAGCAGTAGTAGTGTAAACCTGGACAGCAGTAGTAGTGTAAACATGGACAGCAGTAGTAGTGTAAACCTGGACAGCAGTAGTAGTAGTGTAAACCTGGACAGCAGTAGTAGTAGTGTAAACCTGGACAGTAGTAGTAGTGTAAACCTGGACAGCAGTAGTAGTGTAAACCTGGACAGCAGTAGTAGTGTAAACCTGGACAGCAGTAGTAGTGTAAACCTGGACAGCAGTAGTAGTAGTGTAAACCTGGACAGCAGTAGTAGTGTAAACCTGGACAGCAGTAGTAGTGTAAACATGGACAGCAGTAGTAGTAGTGTAAACCTGGACAGCAGCAGTAGTAGTAGCAGTGTAAACCTGGATAGCAGTAGTAGTGTAAACCTGGATAGCAGTAGTAGTGTAAACCTGGACAGCAGTAGTAGTAGTAGTAGTGTAAACATGGACAGCAGTAGTAGTAGTAGTAGTGTAAACATGGACAGCAGTAGTAGTGTAAACCTGGACAGCAGTAGTAGTAGTAGTAGTGTAAACATGGACAGCAGTAGTAGTAGTAGTAGTGTAAACATGGACAGCAGTAGTAGTGTAAACCTGGACAGCAGCAGTAGTAGTAGTAGTGTAAACATGGACAGCAGTAGTAGTAGTAGTAGTGTAAACATGGACAGCAGTAGTAGTGTAAACCTGGACAGCAGTAGTAGTAGTGTAAACCTGGACAGCAGCAGTAGTAGTGTAAACGTGGACAGCAGTAGTAGTGTAAACCTGGACAGCAGTAGTAGTGTAAACCTGGACAGCAGCAGTAGTAGTGTAAACCTGGACAGCAGCAGTAGTAGTAGCAGTGTAAACCTGGACAGCAGTAGTAGTGTAAACCTGGACAGCAGTAGTAGTAGTAGTAGTGTAAACATGGACAGCAGTAGTAGTGTAAACCTGGACAGCAGTAGTAGTAGTAGTAGTGTAAACATGGACAGCAGTAGTAGTAGTAGTAGTGTAAACATGGACAGCAGTAGTAGTGTAAACCTGGACAGCAGCAGTAGTGTAAACCTGGACAGCAGTAGTAGTAGTGTAAATCTGGACAGCAGCAGTAGTAGTAGTGTAAACATGGACAGCAGTAGTAGTGTAAACCTGGACAGCAGTAGTAGTGTAAACCTGGACAGCAGCAGTAGTAGTAGTAGTGTAAACATGGACAGCAGTAGTAGTAGTGTAAACCTGGACAGCAGTAGTAGTGTAAACCTGGACAGCAGTAGTAGTAGTGTAAACATGGACAGCAGTAGTAGTGTAAACATGGACAGCAGTAGTAGTGTAAACCTGGACAGCAGCAGTAGTAGTAGTAGTGTAAACATGGACAGCAGTAGTAGTAGTAGTAGTGTAAACATGGACAGCAGTAGTAGTGTAAACCTGGACAGCAGTAGTAGTAGTGTAAACCTGGACAGCAGCAGTAGTAGTAGTAGTGTAAACATGGACAGCAGTAGTAGTGTAAACCTGGACAGCAGTAGTAGTAGTGTACACCTGGACAGCAGCAGCAGTAGTAGTAGTGTAAACCTGGACAGCAGTAGTAGTGTAAACCTGGACAGCAGCAGTAGTAGTGTAAACCTGGACAGCAGTAGTAGTAGTGTAAACCTGGACAGCAGTAGTAGTGTAAACCTGGACAGCAGTAGTAGTAGTGTAAACCTGGACAGCAGTAGTAGTAGTGTAAACCTGGACAGCAGCAGTAGTAGTAGTAGTGTAAACATGGACAGCAGTAGTAGTAGTGTAAACCTGGACAGCAGTAGTACTGTAAACCTGGACAGCAGTAGTAGTAGTGTAAACCTGGACAGCAGTAGTAGTGTAAACCTGCTATACTTCTCCTATACCCTGCAGTCATCTGATTGTTAATGCTCATAGATTAATTCTGTTTGAATTTGAGTGCTGAGGGTTGTACCCCCTTCATCCTCACGTTTAAATAGCCCTCCCCACCACACCCCCCAGTCTTCTCCATGCATCATTAGAGGGGGAGGGAGGGATCACCATTCTCTCTGCTCGCTCCTCGCTACATCGCCAGGATATGATTGGGTGTTGACACTGCGTGGCTCTTTGAACGCTCTGAGCTCATCTCATATTTGTTTTGTTGTTGTGTTTCTTCCCCTCTCCACACACTCTCTCTCTCCTCCTGTGTGTGTGTGTGTGTGTGTGTGTGTGTGTGTGTGTGTGTGTGTGTGTGTGTGTGTGTGTGTGTGGGCCTTAAAGCCCTCACAGACACACAGATACTATCTTCTGTAGCACTCACCACCTAGCACCTAGCCGTAAAGCCCTCACAGACACACAGATACTATCTTCTGCTAGCACTCACCACCTAGCACCTAGCCTTAAAGCCCTCACAGACACACAGATACTATCTTCTGCTAGCACTCACCACCTAGCACCTAGCCGTAAAGCCCTCACAGACACACAGATACTATCTTCTGCTAGCACTCACCACCTAGCACCTAGCCGTAAAGCCCTCACAGACACACAGATACTATCTTCTGCTAGCACTCACCACCTAGCACCTAGCCTTAAAGCCCTCACAGACACACAGATACTATCTTCTGCTAGCACTCATGGGTTTTTTCACATTTGGAAGAAATCACAGATGAATGTAATTACTACAAGCTT
>NC_092098.1:47608032-47628032 GCF_045679555.1 Salvelinus alpinus | reverse complement strand
TGTAGACCTGAGCCAGAGCCAGCCCTGACTACACCACATCTATACTATGCAGACCTGAGCCAGAGCCAGCCCTGACTACACCACATCTACACTATGTAGACCTGAGCCAGAGCCAGCCCTGACTACACCACAGCTACACTATACAGACCTGAGCCAGAGCCAGCCCTGACTACACCACAGCTATACTATGTAGACCTGAGCCAGAGCCAGCCCTGACTACACCACAGCTATACTATGCAGACCTGAGCCAGAGCCTGCCCTGACTACACCACAGCTATACTATGTAGACCTGAGCCAGAGCCAGCCCTGACTACACCACATCTACACTATGCAGACCTGAGCCAGAGCCAGCCCTGACTACACCACATCTACACTATGCAGAGGGGCTGTTTTTATAGTGGCTGTCACATGTGATGTACACGGTCCTTTCAAAGCATTTGAATAGTAAACATGATGCAAAGCGTTGTGCCAGATCACGTCGTCCTCGACAACATGTGTTCCATGCATCTGTCGCCTCGGCTCCCTCATCTTGTTTTAACCAGTTCAGTTATTTATGAGACAGCGAGCAAATCTAAGTGTGTTGGTGGCAGGAGGCCTGGGTCCCTTTTTGATGCAGAGGGAGAGGGAGGGAGAGGCACAGGGAGGCACTGTGCGTGTGTGTTTTTGTGGTTTGTGTGTGTGTGTGTGTGGCGTCACACTCCCTGGATGAGTGTGTTAGTGTGTCAGGGAGCTGTCTGTGCCTCTGCGAGCGGCAGGAAGGGTACCACTGTTCACCCGCTCAGCGTTCAGTCACTGATACCTGTCACACAGCTCCGGCGGCGTCACAGAGAGTTGAAACAAAGTGTTTTTTTCTAGATCCCCTTAAACATTCTGTCTGTCTGTCTGTCTGTCTGTCTGTCTGTCTGTCTGTCTGTCTGTCTGTCTGTCTGTCTGTCTGTCTGTCTGTCTGTCTGTCTGTCTGTCTGTCTGTCTGTCTGCCTGCCTGCCTGCCTGCCTGCCTGCCTGCCTGCCTGCCTGTCTGTCTGCCTGCCTGTCTGTCTGTCTGTCTGTCTGTCTGTCTGTCTGTCTGTCTGTCTGTCTGTCTGTCGCTTATCTTTCCTCACACACATAAAGAGAGAGCGGGAAGAATGATGAGCAAGGTGGGAAGACCCCCTTATTTTCCCAGTAGAACAGAGTCAGACATTCAGGTTATTTTTTACATTATTTTCCCAGTAGAACAGAGTCAGACATTCAGGTTATTTTTTACATTATTTTCCCAGTAGAACAGAGTCAGACATTCAGGTTATTTTCTACATTATTTTCCCAGTAGAACAGAGTCAGACATTCAGGTTATTTTCTACATTATTTTCCCAGTAGAACAGAGTCAGACATTCAGGTTATTTTTTTACCTCTATTAGGAAAACTGTCGCCAAACTGACCTGCTGCATATGAGGCAGGGCGCAAACAGGCTGTTACATAACATAACAATGCTAGTTTGGTTACTGGTTTTGGTGTGTGTGTGTGTGTGTGTGCGTGTGAGTGCGTGCGTACAGACCATATTGAGTCTCAGTGAAGGAGGGCATCGTGGCAGACAGGCAGTCAACTGATGCCGATCTGAAGGAAACAGCCATCTTAATGTCCTAATTGTCCTTGTGCCATTAAGATATAGTTCTCCTAGTTCTCCTAGACTGAGTCACTACCATCGTAGGAACGCCCAGACTGAGTCACTACCATCGTACGAACCCCCAGACTGAGTCACTACTGTCGTAGGAACCCCCAGACTGAGTCACTACCATCGTAGGACCCCCCAGACTGAGTTACTACCATCGTAGGAACCCCCAGACTGAGTCACTACCATCGTAGGAACCCCCAGACTGAGTCACTATCGTCGTAGGAACCCCCAGACTGAGTCACTACCATCGTAGGAACCCCCAGACTGAGTCACTACCATCGTAGGAACGCCCAGACTGAGTCACTACCATCGTAGGAACGCCAAGACTGAGTCACTACCATCGTACGAACCCCCAGACTGAGTCACTACCGTCGTAGGAACCCCCAGACTGAGTCACTACCATCGTAGGAACCCCCAGACTGAGTCACTACCATCGTAGGAACGCCCAGACTGAGTCACTACCATCGTAGGAACCCCCAGCCTGAGTCACTACCATCGTAGGAACCCCCAGACTGAGTCACTACCATCGTAGGAACCCCCAGACTGAGTCACTACCATCGTAGGAATCCCCAGACTGAGTCACTACCATCGTAGGAAAATCGCAATCAGTAGGAGACCATGCTATAATAGAGAGCTCCTCTCTCCCTCCCACATTGATTTCCATAGATGGTGGCCAACTAAAATGGTTGAGAGTCACTGTTTTTACCACAAACAACAACATGGGCACGCCCACTGTCCTGCCCTGCCCTGCCCTGCCTGGCCCGACAAGCTGCTACGTGCTCCAGTCATAATGAGAGCTGCCCTAACGAGCCAGTGACAGCAGCCATGGAGAGATACAACACACACTGAGGGAGTGGAGGAGAGAGAGGGGGAAAGAGAGGGGAGGAAGGAGGAGAGAAAGAGAGGAGAATGGAGAAAAGGGGAGAGAGAAAGAGAGAGAGATGGAGAGGGAAAGAGAGGGGAAAGGGGGGAGAGGGGGGAGGAATGAGAGAGGATAGTGGAGAGAGAGAGGGGTTATAGGCAGCCTGTCCACCATGATAAAATGCCTAGTAAGGGATGGGAGGAGGAAGGAGGAGGACAGGAAAGGAGGAATGCACCTATTTTGGGACAGAGTGGTGCTGTACATCCAGTACCCTGTATGTCTCTGTTGAAAGTTAACTTTATACAGCTTATCAATTATTACAGACTTTTTTGTGATTATTTATGAAATGTACACACACACACACACACACACACACACACACACACACACACACACACACACACACACACACACACACACACACACACACACACACACACACACACACACACACACACACATACATACACACACACACATACATACATACATACATGGACGCTTAAGTGGAGTTGTGTTTTCATATTTGCGGTTTTAATAATTAAAATGCAAAAATGTTGTGGCTGCTTTAGCTGTGATTAATTATTCATTAACAACATGTTAATGGAATCCGCTTTTAATATTTAACAAAAATGCTAAAACAAAGGGGAGAGAATGAGTCCTGCGTCAATGTCATGAATATTCAGAAATAAAATGAATTTTAAAAAGTTGATAAGAAATAAAGATGATGTTCAGGGGAAATGTTAGTATCAACAACAAGCACTGTCTTGAGTTGATGAGTCATCTCCAAGACACACACAGTAGCTGTCATCTGACAAGGTACAAATCTGTCCTTCTGCCCCTGAACAAGGCAGTTAACCCACTGTTCCCCGGTAGGCCGTCATTGAAAATAAAAATTTGTTCTTGAATGACTTGTCTAGTTAAATAAAGATTAAATAAAGGTTAAATAATAAAATCTGAGAACATGACCAGGGTTCAGTGAGAGAGACCAAACCACTATGAGGAATTAGTATATAAACAATGAGTATTGAAATGAGGCAGGTTCATCTCATTGTGGTAGGGTAGGAGGAGTAGGGGGTAGGAGTAGTAGGGGATAGGATAGAGGGAGTAGGGGGTATGGTAAAGGGAGTAGGGGGTAGGAGGAGTAGGGGGTAGGATAGAGGGAGTAGGGGGTAGGGTAGAGGGAGTACAGAGTAGGGGGTAGGAGGAGTAGGGGGTAGGAGGAGTAGGGGGTAGGGTACAGGGAGTAGAGGGTAGGGTAGAGGGAGTAGGGGGTATGGTAGAGGGAGTAGGGGGTAGGGTAGGGGGAGTAGAGGATAGGCTAGAGGGAGTAGGGGGTAGGATAGAGGGAGTAGGGGGGTAGTGTAGAGGGAGTAGGGGGGTAGTGTAGAGGGAGTAGGGGGGTAGGGTAGAGGGAGTAGGGGGGTAGGGTAGAGGGAGTAGGGGGGTAGTGTAGAGGGAGTAGGGGGGTAGTGTACAGGGAGTAGGGGGGTAGGGTAGAGGGAGTAGGGGGTAGAGTAGAGGGAGTAGAGGGGTAGTGTAGAGGGAGTAGGGGGGTAGGGTAGAGGGAGTAGGGGGGTAGTGTAGAGGGAGTAGGGGGGTAGTGTAGAGGGAGTAGGGGGTAGAGTAGAGGGAGTAGGGGGGTTGTGTGTAGGGGGGTTGTGTAGAGGGAGTAGGGGGGTAGGGTAGAGGGAGTAGGGGGGTAGGGTAGAGGGAGTAGGGGGGTAGGATAGAGGGAGTAGGGGGGTAGAGTAGAGGGAGTAGGGGGGTAGGGTAGAGGGAGTAGGGGGGTAGGGTAGAGGGAGTAGGGGGGTAGGGTAGAGGGAGTAGGGGGGTAGGGTAAAGGGAGTAGGGGGGTAGGGTAGAGGGAGTAGGGGGGTAGGATAGAGGGAGTAGGGGGGTAGGGTAGAGGGAGTAGGGGGTAGGGTAGAGGGAGTAGGGGGGTAGAGTAGAGGGAGTAGGGGGGTAGGGTAGAGGGAGTAGGGGGGTAGGGTAGAGGGAGTAGGGGGGTAGTGTAGAGGGAGTAGGGGGGTAGGGTAGAGGGAGTAGGGGGGTAGGGTAGAGGGAGTAGGGGGGTAGGGTAGAGGGAGTAGGGGGGTAGGGTGGAGGGAGTAGGGGGGTAGGGTAGAGGGAGTAGGGGGGTAGGGTTGAGGGAGTAGGGGGGTAGGGTAGAGGGAGTAGGGGGGTAGAGTAGAGGGAGTAGGGGGGTAGGGTAGAGGGAGTAGGGGGGTAGGGTAGAGGGAGTAGGGGGGTAGTGTAGAGGGAGTAGGGGGGTAGGGTAGAGGGAGTAGGGGGGTAGGGTAGAGGGAGTAGGGGGGTAGGGTAGAGGGAGTAGGGGGGTAGGGTAGAGGGAGTAGGGGGGTAGGGTAGAGGGAGTAGGGGGGTAGGGTAGAGGGAGTAGGGGGGTAGTGTAGAGGGAGTAGGGGGTAGGGTAGCGGGAGTAGGGGGTAGAGTAGAGGGAGTAGGGGGGGGAGTGTAGAGGGAGTAGGGGGGTAGAGTAGAGGGAGTAGGGGGGTAGAGTAGAGGGAGTAGGGGTTAGGGTAGGGGGGTAGGGTAGAGGGAGTAGGGGGGTAGGGTAGAGGGAGTAGGGGGGTAGTGTAGGGGGGTAGGGTAGAGGGAGTAGGGGGGTAGGGTAGAGGGAGTAGGGGGGGTAGGGTAGAGGGAGTAGGGGGGTAGGGTAGAGGGAGTAGGGGGTAGGGTAGAGGGAGTAGGGGGGTAGGGTAGAGGGAGTAGGGGGGTAGGGTAGAGGGAGTAGGGAGGTAGGGTAGAGGGAGTAGGGGGTAGGGTAGAGGGAGTAGGGGGTAGGGTAGAGGGAGTAGGGGGGTAGGGTAGAGGGAGTAGGGGGTAGGGTAGAGGGAGTAGGGGGGTAGTGTAGAGGGAGTAGGGGGGTAGGGTAGAGGGAGTAGGGGGTAGGGTAGAGGGAGTAGGGGGGTAGGGTAGAGGGAGTAGGGGGTAGGGTAGAGGGAGTAGGGGGGTAGTGTAGGGGGTACTGTAGAGGGAGTAGGGGGGTAGTGTAGGGGGGTAGTGTAGGGGGGTAGTGTAGAGGGAGTAGGGGGGTAGGGTAGAGGGAGTAGGGGGTAGGGTAGAGGGAGTAGGGGGGTAGTGTAGGGGGGTAGGGTAGAGGGAGTAGGGGGTAGGGTAGAGGGAGTAGGGGGTAGGGTAGAGGGAGTAGGGGGTAGGGTAGAGGGAGTAGGGGGGTAGTGTAGGGGGGTAGGGTAGAGGGAGTAGGGGGTAGGGTAGAGGGAGTAGGGGGGTAGAGTGAGTTGGTGACAGGCTGTGGACCATGACATTTCCCTGTCTGGTCTGGATAACCATCTCACACCCTGATCCTACATCCATGAGGTGGGGGAATGCCAGCTGTCAATCACAACGCTCTTTCTCTTTGTCCTGCTCCTTCATAATCCCCTTGATGACAGCACAAAGACAGGCCTGAGAGAGGGAGGAGGAGGAGGAGGAGGAGGAGGAGGAGGAGGAGGAGGAGGAGGAGGGGGGGAGAGAGAGAGAGAGAGAGAGAGAGAGAGAGAGAGAGAGAGAGAGAGAGAGAGAGAGAGAGAGAGAGAGAGAGAGAGAGAGAGAGAGAGAGAGAATGTATTGATGCCCCATTCACTTTCTCCTAACAGCAACTTCAGAAAGATCTGTACTGTATAATGGAATGAGTTTTGACCTTGTGGTTCTTTTTTAAATGCACAATAGCACCGTATCAGTGGAGACGTGTGTTTCTTGCCCTTTTATATTCACAGTTTGACCACTTTGCTGTGGTGACAGGACAAATGAAGTCAAGCTTTATTAGCAGCTTGTCAGTTAGACAGTGGACACAATGTAGCAGACAGAAATGGTGGCCGGAGAGAGAGAGAGAGAGAGAGAGAGAGAGAGAGAGAGAGAGAGAGAGAGAGAGAGAGAGAGAGAGAGAGAGAGAGAGAGAGATGGCGGCAGGGTATCCGTCAGTCATGCCACTTCAGTATAAACACGTTTAGTGCTGTAGTGAAGCGTTGCTGCAGCAGTACCACCAGTATCCCTTTCAACAACCTAGTTAGTATCACTTAATTAAGACTGCAGCTCAGGACTGTGATGCTGCTGGAACTGTAACAAACCACTGCCCATTATAGAACTGAATTAGGAATACATACATACATACATACATACATACATACATACATACATACATACATACATACATACATACATACATACATACATACATACATACATACATACATAAATATACTGTACATACACAGATACACTTTATTCATAAAACAGGGTCGAAGCTCAGAGATACAGGGAATGAGCAAAACAGGGAGGGAGGGTGAAGGAGGAGGAGGAGGGAGGGAGGGTGAAGGAGGAGGAGGAGGGCGGGTGAAGGAGGAGGAGGAGGGAGGGTGAAGGAGGAGGAGGGAGGGAGGGTGAAGGAGGAGGAGGAGGGAGGGTGAAGGAGGAGGAGGAGGGAGGGTGAAGGAGGAGGAGGAGGGAGGGTGAAGGAGGAGGAGGAGGGAGGGTGAAGGAGGAGGAGGAGGGAGGGTGAAGGAGGAGGAGGAGGGAGGTTGAAGGAGGAGGAGGGAGGGTGAAGGAGGAGGAGGAGGGAGGGTGAAGGAGGAGGAGGGAGGGTGAAGGAGGAGGAGGAGGGAGGGTGAAGGAGGAGGAGGAGGGAGGGTGAAGGAGGAGGAGGAGGGAGGGAGGGTGAAGGAGGAGGAGGAGGGAGGGTGAAGGAGGAGGAGGAGGGAGGGTGAAGGAGGAGGAGGAGGGAGGGAGGGGCACCATGATGGAGTGCAGTGCTAATAGACCAACATTTAGCCTCTTTCTTACAACTCAGATAAAATATTATTAAATGCGCAGAAACTTTGCGTGAAACAAATGAATCAGCTGCTGTTGTTTGTGCTGATTACTGATCACAACTCTCATAATAAACACAGACATGTAGCCAGGGGTCTCTTTGTAAGGGGTGGGGGGTTGAACAGAGAGAGAGTGTGTGTGTGTGTGTGTGTGTGTGTGTGTGTGTGTGTGTGTGTGTGTGTGTGTGTGTGTGTGTGTGTGTGTGTGTGTGTGTGTGTGTGTGTGTGTGTGTGTGTGTGTGTGTGTGTGTGTGTGTGTAGTTTAGGCCTATGAGATTAGGGGGAAAGGGGTAGATCGGGCCACATTGAAATGCATGTACCCATTCTTCGCTAATTAAAGTACCTCCTGAAATGCCATAATAACCGTTAATTAGGGGACCTGCTTTTTTTCAAACGTAATTAGCTAATTAGCCACTACATTGGTGCGGTGTATCTAGCTAATTATTGAAGAGCTACTTGTGACTGGACTGTAAATGACACCATTACCAGGCCCAGCAGAAACAGGTCCAGCAGAATCAGTTCATAGTTCCCAGAGCAGACTGGGCTCTTTCTGCTCCCCCCTTCTCCACTGGTGCTAACCTCCACTGGTGTTAACTTCCACTGGTGCTAACCTCCACTGGTGCTAACCTCCACTGGTGCTAACCTATCCCAGGCCTCCACTGGTGCTAACCTATCCCAGGCCTCCACTGGTGCTAACCTATCCCAGGCCTCCACTGGTGGTAACCTATCCCAGGCCACCACTGGTGCTAACCTATCCCAGGCCACCACTGGTGCTAACCTATCCCAGGCCACCACTGGTGCTAACCTATCCCAGGCCTCTACTGGTGCTAACCTATCCCAGGCCTCCTCTGGTGCTAACCTATCCCAGGCCACCACTGGTGCTAACCTATCCCAGGCCTCCTCTGGTGCTAACCTATCCCAGGCCACCACTGGTGCTAACCTATCCCAGGCCTCCTCTGGTGCTAACCTATCCCAGGCCTCCACTGGTGCTAACCTATCCCAGGCCTCCTCTGGTGCTAACCTATCCCAGGCCACCACTGGTGCTAACCTATCCCAGGCCACCACTGGTGCTAACCTATCCCAGGCCACCACTGGTGCTAACCTATCCCAGGCCTCCTCTGGTGCTAACCTATCCCAGGCCACCACTGGTGCTAACCTATCCCAGGCCACCACTGGTGCTAACCTATCCCAGGCCACCACTGGTGCTAACCTATCCCAGGCCACCACTGGTGCTAACCTATCCCAGGCCTCCTCTGGTGCTAACCTATCCCAGGCCACCACTGGTGCTAACCTATCCCAGGCCACCACTGGTGCTAACCTATCCCAGGCCACCACTGGTGCTAACCTATCCCAGGCCACCACTGGTGCTAACCTATCCCAGGCCCCCTCTGGTGCTAACCTATACCAGGCCTCCTCTGGTGCTAACCTATCCCAGGCCTCCACTGCTGCTAACCTATCCCAGGCCTCCTCTGGTGCTAACCTATCCCAGGCCTCCTCTGGTGCTAACCTATCCCAGGCCTCCACTGCTGCTAACCTATCTCAGGCCTCCTCTGGTGCTAACCTATCCTAGGCCTCCACTGCTGCTAACCTATCCCAGGCCTCCTCTGGTGCTAACCTATCCCAGGCCTCCTCTGGTGCTAACCTATCCCAGGCCACCACTGGTGCTAACCTATCCCAGGCCTCCACTTTTGCTAACCTATCTCAGGCCTCCTCTGGTGCTAACCTACTGAATACTACTGGATGTGTTTGACAGTTAAACTGTATCTATATTGTGAGTGTGGTCAAGGTTTAGTAGTGGGCTTTAGTAGTAGTGGGTTTTAGTAGTGGGTTTTAGTAGTGGGTTTTAGTAGTAATGTGTTTTAGTAGTGGGTTTTAGTAGTGGGTTTTAGTAGTAGTGGGCTTTAGTAGTGTGTTTTAGTAGCAGTGGGCTTTAGTAGTAGTGGGTTTTAGTAGTAGTGGGTTTTAGTAGTAGTGGGTTTTAGTAGTGGGCTTTAGTTGTAGTGGGTTTTAGTAGTGGGTTTTAGTAGTGGGCTTTAGTAGTAGTGGGCTTTAGTAGTGGGCTTTAGTAAAAGTGGGCTTTAGTAGTGGGCTTTAGTAGTAGTGGGTTTTAGTACTGGGCTTTAGTACTGGGTTTGGTAGTAGTGGGCTTTGGTAGTGGGCTTTAGTAATAGTGGGTTTTAGTAGTGGGTTTAGTAGTAGTGGGCTTAAGTAGTAGTGGGCTTAAGTAGTAGTGGGCTTAAGTAGTAGTGGGCTTTAGTAGTAGTGGGCTTTAGTAGTGGGTTTTAGTAGTAGTGTGCTTTAGTAGTGGGTTTTAGTAGTAGTGGGCTTTAGTAGTGGGTTTTACTAGTAGTGGGCTTTAGTAGTGGGTTTTAGTGGTAGGCTTTAGTAGTAGTGTACTTCCCACTACCCCAGCTGTGGTCTCTAGGTGGTGCTCTCAGGATGGGAATCAGCTCATTGTCTATGTCATCAGAGGTTAGTGCATACTGCCCAGTACATCACTGGGGCCAAGTTTCCTGTCATCCAGGACCTCTATACCAGGCGGTGTCCAGCCACCCTAGTCATAGACTGTTCTCTCTGCAACCTCACGGCAAGCGGTACCAGAGCGCCAAGTCTAGGTCCAAAAGGATTCTTAACAGCTTCTACCCAGAAGACATAAGACTCCTCAACATCTAATAAACAGGCTACCCAGACTATTTGCATTGTCACTGGGAGGCTGTGTGTCTCTATACCGCTGGGAGGCTGTGTGTCTCTATACTGCTGGGAGGCTGTGTGTCTCTATACTGCTGGGAGGCTGTGTGTCTCTATACCGCTGGGAGGCTGTGTGTCTCTATACCGCTGGGAGGCTGTGTGTCTCTATACTGCTGGGAGGCTGTGTGTCTCTATACTGCTGGGAGGCTGTGTGTCTCTATACTGCTGGGAGGCTGTGTGTCTCTATACTGCTGGGAGGCTGTGTGTCTCTATACTGCTGGGAGGCTGTGTGTCTCTATACCGCTGGGAGGCTGTGTGTCTCTATACTGCTGGGAGGCTGTGTGTCTCTATACTGCTGGGAGGCTGTGTGTCTCTATACTGCTGGGAGGCTGTGTGTCTCTATACTGCTGGGAGGCTGTGTGTCTCTATACTGCTGGGAGGCTGTGTGTCTCTATACTGCTGGGAGGCTGTGTGTCTCTATACTGCTGGGAGGCTGTGTGTCTCTATACTGCTGGGAGGCTGTGTGTCTCTATACTGCTGGGAGGCTTTGTGTCTCTATACCGCTGGGAGGCTGTGTGTCTCTATACTGCTGGGAGGCTGTGTGTCTCTATACTGCTGGGAGGCTGTGTGTCTCTATACTGCTGGGAGGCTGTGTGTCTCTATACTGCTGGGAGGCTGTGTGTCTCTATACTGCTGGGAGGCTGTGTGTCTCTATACTGCTGGGAGGCTGTGTGTCTCTATACTGCTGGGAGGCTGTGTGTCTCTATACTGCTGGGAGGCTGTGTGTCTCTATACCGCTGGGAGGCTGTGTGTCTCTATACCGCTGGGAGGCTGTGTGTCTCTATACCGCTGGGAGGCTGTGTGTCTCTATACCGCTGGGAGGCTGTGTGTCTCTATACTGATGGGAGGCTTTGTGTCTCTATACCGCTGGGAGGCTGTGTGTCTCTATACTGCTGGGAGGCTGTGTGTCTCTATACTGCTGGGAGGCTGTGTGTCTCTATACTGATGGGAGGCTGTGTGTCTCTATACTGATGGGAGGCTGTGTGTCTCTATACTGATGGGAGGCTGTGTGTCTCTATACCGCTGGGAGGCTGTGTGTCTCTATACCGCTGGGAGGCTGTGTGTCTCTATACCGCTGGGAGGCTGTGTGTCTCTATACCGCTGGGAGGCTGTGTGTCTCTATACTGATGGGAGGCTGTGTGTCTCTATACCGCTGGGAGGCTGTGTGTCTCTATACTGCTGGGAGGCTGTGTGTCTCTATACCGCTGGGAGGCTGTGTGTCTCTATACTGATGGGAGGCTGTGTGTCTCTATACTGATGGGAGGCTGTGTGTCTCTATACTGCTGGGAGGCTGTGTGTCTCTTTACCGCTTTATGTATTTAACTCTGAAGCTTAGCAACGCTTGTCTCTTATGTAATACCCAGGAGCCTCCTCCCTTTCTCGATCTTCATGTTCGCTCACACCTTTAGATGCACCAACACACATTAAAGAGAAATCATCTGTGAAAAACACATGACTTGACAGATATTAACTGCATAATAAGCTAATCAAATCTTTGTCTCTCCCCTGGTTTCTCTTCCATGCTCTCCGGCTGCCTTGTGATGTCATCTCAAATAGGTAAGAGAAGTGCTGTCACCTTATTGTACTGTAGTATCTGCTGTCTCCTTATTGTACTGTAGTATCTGCTGTCTCCTTGTTGTACTGTAGTATCTGCTGTCTCCTTGTTGTACTGTAGTATTCGCTGTCTCCTTATTGTACTGTAGTATCTGCTGTCTCCTTATTGTACTGTAGTATCTGCTGTCTCCTTATTGTACTGTAGTATTTGCTGTCTCCTTATTGTACTGTAGTATCTGCTGTCTCCTTATTGTACTGTAGTATCTGCTGTCTCCTTATTGTACTGTAGTATTCGCTGTCTCCTTATTGTACTGTAGTATCCGTTGTCTCCTTATTGTACTGTGGTATCTGTTGTCTCCTTATTGTACTGTAGTATTCGCTGTCTCCTTATTGTACTGTAGTATCTGCTGTCTCCTTATTGTACTGTAGTATCTGCTGTCTTCTTATTGTACTGTGTATCTGCTGTCTCCTTATTGTACTGTAGTATCTGCTGTCTCCTTATTGTACTGTAGTATTTGCTGTCTCCTTATTGTACTGTAGTATCTGTTGTCTCCTTATTGTACTGTAGTATCTGCTGTCTCCGTATTGTACTGTGGTATCTGTTGTCTCCTTATTGTACTGTAGTATTTGCTGTCTCCTTATTGTACTGTGTATCTGCTGTCTCCTTATTGTACTGTAGTATATGCTGTCTCCTTATTGTACTGTGTATCTGCTGTCTCCTTATTGTACTGTAGTATATGCTGTCTTCTTATTGTACTGTGTATCTGTTGTCTCCTTATTGTACTGTAGTATCTGTTGGCTCCTTATTGTACTGTAGTATCTGTTGTCTCCTTATTGTACTGTAGTATCTGCTGTCTCCTTATTGTACTGTAGTATCTGCTGTCTCCTTATTGTACTGTAGTATCTGTTGTCTCCTTATTGTACTGTAGTATCTGTTGTCTTCTTATTGTACTGTAGTATCTGTTGGCTCCTTATTGTACTGTAGCATCTGTTGTCTCCTTATTGTACTGTAGTATCTGTTGGCTCCTTATTGTACTGTAGTATTTGTTGTCTCCTTATTGTACTGTGTATCTGTTGTCTCCTTATTGTACTGTAGTATCTGTTTAGTGGGAGGTTGCACTCCTCTTAATACTAATTGGAGGGCTGTATACACTTTCTGTCATCATTCTCTAGTAGTGCCCCCCCCCCCCCCCCACCAATCCCCTCCTCCATCCATACAGGAAGTTATGAATTATGAATATTCATGTTTGAGACTAATTAATGTTGGGGTCCTCCACCCATGGCTTACAGGCTTTTAGGGGGATTCACCAGTATTGCCATATTGGTGTGCTCTGATATATGCAGTATGGTCCTATTCTCATAGTTGGACTGTCTGTGTTTGTATTGGTCGATGGGTTTAACTACAATGTCCATTTGTGGTCAGTCAACAGCGTGAATGATGTTATAGCACGTCCGGGTTCAACAGGGATGTATTAGAATGACAGCCCCGCTGTGTCGTTACACCTTACAGCGGCAGGTTCTATACACCTTTTTTGTCAACATTTTGTTATTGACAGAACAGCCTTGTTCTGTTCACATTTCTGACACCATTCAAACCAATGAGGGTTCAGAACTTTAGAGTCGATTATCTTTAGAGCAATTATCTTTTGAGTCGATTATCTTTAGAGTCAATTATCTTTAGAGTCAATTATCTTTAGAGTCAATTAACTTTAGAGTCGATTATCTTTAGAGTCAATTATCTTTAGAGTCGATTATCTTTAGAGTCAATTATCTTTTGAGTCGATTATCTTTAGAGTCAATTATCTTTAGAGTCGATTATCTCAGAATCATCTTTGTGCACATAGAACCTAGATTTCTCGATTTACTATTTACATTTTAGTCATTTAGCAGATACTCTTATCCAGAGCGACTTACAGTTAGCGCTTTCATCTTAAGGTAGCTAGGTGAGACAACCACATCATTCATCTTAAGGTAGCTAGGTGGGACAACCACATCATTCATCTACAGGTAGCTAGGTGGGACAACCACATCATTCATCTACAGGTAGCTAGGTGGGACAACCACATCATTCATCTACAGGTAGCTAGGTGGGACAACCACATCATTCATCTTAAGGTAGCTAGGTGGGACAACCACATCATTCATCTACAGGTAGCTAGGTGGGACAACCACATCATTCATCTACAGGTAGCTAGGTGGGACAACCACATCATTCATCTACAGGTAGCTAGGTGGGACAACCACATCATTCATCTACAGGTAGCTAGGTGAGACAACCACATCATTCATCTACAGGTAGCTAGGTGGGACAACCACATCATTCATCTACAGGTAGCTAGGTGGGACAACCACATCATTCATCTACAGGTAGCTAGGTGGGACAACCACATCATTCATCTACAGGTAGCTAGGTGGGACAACCACATCATTCATCTACAGGTAGCTAGGTGGGACAACCACATCATTCATCTACAGGTAGCTAGGTGGGACAACCACATCATTCATCTACAGGTAGCTAGGTGGGACAACCACATCATTCATCTACAGGTAGCTAGGTGAGACAACCACATCATTCATCTACAGGTAGCTAGGTGAGACAACCACATCTTTCATCTACAGGTAGCTAGGTGGGACAACCACATCATTCATCTACAGGTAGCTAGGTGGGACAACCACATCATTCATCTTAAGGTAGGTTGGAGGGACAACCACATCATTCATCTACAGGTAGCTAGGTGGGACAACCACATCATTCATCTTAAGGTAGCTAGGTGGGACAACCACATATCACAGGTATAGAAAGTACATTTTTCCTCAGTAAATGAGGGGGGGGGGTGAGTGCTGGTTCAGGTTTTGAATCCTGAATCCTGTATTAACCTTAATTAACTGCTACACTAGACAACAAGCCATACTGTTAACCTCTTTCTCACACAGAGACAAACAGGCAACACTGTAGAATGAGGCCTGGATTGGAATGAGGTCATCTACATCATTTTTTAATGAGCCCCGTCAAATTCCTGGGGAGAATTGGGTTAAGGACCCACTCCTTAGCCCTGATTTACTGCAGACGAGTGGCTACCACACCACAGTCACACCACATGGGCTGGGCTTTTAAATCAGCCAGAGCTGTCTGTCCCTGTCGGTCGGTCTGTTTCATTAGCATGCTGTGGGAGCCATCATTCAGGGGCCTCTGTTCTGTGTGCTGGTCAGGGACCCTGTATGGCCCCCATCCTCTCTCTGCCTCCTTCCACTTCTCCTCCTCTCCTCCTCCTCTCTCCTCTTCTCCTCCTCTCCTCTCCTCTCCTCTCCTCTCCTCTCCTCTCCTCTCCTCTCCTCTCCTCTCCTCTCCTCTCCTCTCCTCTCCTCTCCTCTCCTCTCCTCTCCTCTTCTCTTCTCCTCTCCTCACTTCTCCTCCTCTCCTATTACTTTCCTATCCCCTCTTCTCCTCTCCTCTCCTCTTCTCTCCTCTCCTCTCCTCTTCTACTCCTCTCCACCTCTCCTCCTCTCCTCCACCAGTCCAGCCCGACTTGATCAGCATCCCATCATCCTGTTAATCAAATTACTTATGAACCAAAATTGACAGTTTTCATTAATTATAAAGGATTATTCTAATTGCAATTCAAATTTATTCATTTAGGACAGACGGCGTTCAGTAATATTTCAGGGAATTTGCATATTAAATGGAGAGGGTCGTCCATTAAGTATGTTAATGTATGCATATTACCTTATTTTTAACTTGTGGGCCATATGTGGCAGCAGCGCTTGGGCAGGTGAAGAATCTCGAATGCGTTTAATTTGTTTGACAAACACGGCAGGGGCCACAACATGTCCTTTGGCACCAGTCGCCTCCCTCCTCTCCTCTCTCTCCTCTCCCTCCTCTCCTGTCCTCTCCCTCCTTTCCCTCCTCTCTCTCCTCTCCTGTCCTCTCCCTCCTTTCCCTCCTCTCTCTCCTCTCCTCTCCCTCCTCTCCCTCCTCTCTCTCCTGTCCTGTCCTTTCCTCTCCCTCTTTGCCTGTCCTGTCCTGTCCTGTCCTGTCCTGTCCTGTCCTGTCCTGTCCTGTCCTGTCCTCTCCTCTCCTCTCCTCTCCTCTCCTCTCCTCTCCTCTCCTCTCCTCTCCTCTCCTCTCCTCTCCTCTCCTCTCCTCTCCTCTCCTCTCCTCTCCCCTCCCCTCCCCTCCCCTCCCCTCCTCTCCCTCCTCTCCCTCTACCCCTGCAGTGGAGGAGATGACTGGCACACACACACCAGCCTGACACAGGGACAGACCAGGGGGGGCTTTAGGGATAGAGAAGTAGGAGTTGGGACACATCAGACAGCTGTGCATGGGGCCTTTTCTCTCTTTGTTTGGCCCAAGCCAGCCTCACTCTGTACATATCGCAGCTATTTCATTTCAAAGGGACCAGCGCTGTTCCGTTTGGGGCCTTTGTTTTACAATTGTATGTTTGTTTTATATGAAGAGCCGTGATCATGTCATTAGCCAACAGGGCTGTGGTGAAAGTTTCAGTTTGAAATCTCTTAAACCGCCTGTTGTGTTGGCACATTCTCAAGGTCGTGTCTGGCAGAGGGAGCAGAGGGCTGAGAACCAAGAGAATATAACACACAGCTCCCGTTAAGCCCTAACTCCCATGAGCTCATCTGGTGGAACGCAGTGCACCTTTAAGACCCTCAATGGAGGCTTACTCTAATTATTGTTTATTTCAATGTTAATGAGGCGATCAGCCTTGGCTGTCTGTTGTATACATTTCCGAATATAGAATATTCACCATTATAGTCCCACCAAAATTGCTGCCTGTCTCTGCCTTGCTGCTGATTTGTAGTGGGGCGCCGTGCCGGCCAGCCGTGATGAGGGGTCCTTTCCTGTTAGCTTTAATGATGTCTAAATGCAGTCCGTAGCCCTGCATGAGTGATGACACAGGCCCTACCTGAGCCGTCCCTGGCATTCGCTGGTGACAGGTCCATCTTTCACAGCAGCGGCAGACGGAGGAAGGCTTTCCTGGCCGGCAGGGGAAGTGGTGGGCGGTGCAGTGGATGGGGTGGAGGGTGCAGAGGAGAGGGTTGGGGGTGCAGTGGAGAGGGTTGGGGGTGCAGCGGATGGGGTGGAGGGTGCAGAGGAGGGGGTTGGGGGTGCAGTGGAGTGGGTTGGGGGTGCAGTGGAGTGGGTTGGGGTGCAGTGGAGAGGGTTGGGGGTGCAGTGGAGTGGGTTGGGGTGCAGTGGAGGGGGTTGGGGTGCAGTGGAGGGGGTTGGGGGTGCAGTGGAGTGGGTTGGGGTGCAGTGGAGTGGGTTGGGGGTGCAGCGGATGGGGTGGAGGGTGCAGAGGAGGGGGTTGGGGGTGCAGTGGAGTGGTTTGGGGGTGCAGTGGAGTGGGTTGGGGTGCAGTGGAGTGGGTTGGGGTGCAGTGGAGTGGGTTGGGGTGCAGTGGAGTGGGTTGGGGTGCAGTGGATGGGGTTGGGGGTGCAGTGGAGTGGGTTGGGGTGCAGTGGAGTGGGTTGGGGGTGCAGCGGATGGGGTGGAGGGTGCAGTGGAGTGGGTTGGGGGTGCAGTGGAGTGGGTTGGGGTGCAGTGGAGTGGGTTGGGGTGCAGTGGAGTGGGTTGGGGTGCAGTGGAGTGGGTTGGGGTGCAGTGGATGGGGTGGAGGGTGCAGTGGAGTGGGTTGGGGTGCAGTGGAGGGGGTGGGGGGTGCAGTGGAGGGGGTTGGGGGTGCAGCGGAGGGGGTGGAGGGTGCAGTGGAGGCGGTTGGGGGTGCAGTGGAGGGAGTTGGGGTGCAGTGGAGGCGGTTGGGGTGCAGTGGAGGGGGTTGATGATGCAGTGGGGGGGTTGAGTGGGGCAGTGGAGGGGGTTGGGGGTGCAGTGGAGGGGGTTGAGGTGCAGTGGAGGGGGTTGGGGGTGCAGTGGAGGCGGTTGAGGGTGCAGTGGAGGGGGTTGGGGGTGCAGTGGAGGGGGTTGAGGCGCAGTGGAGGGGGTTGGGGGTGCAGTGGAGGCGGTTGAGCGTGCAGTGGAGGCGGTTGGGGGTGCAGTGGAGGGGGTTGGGGGTGGCCCGGTGACACGGAGCAGGCTGCTACCCCCCACGCCTCCAACACAGCTTAACCCAGCCTCTCTCTCTCTGTCCTTAACCCCCAGTAGGATGTATTCATCACTACAAATTGCCGCTGCCAGAGAGAAATAAGAGCTCATTTGAATTTGGAAGAATCCCCATCCTGGGAAACCAGAGTAATTAGCTGAGCGCCTTTAGAGAGCTCCATCTGGGGGTCCCCCCTTTAGAGGGATCCATCTGCGGGTCCCCCCTTTAGAGGGATCCATCTGGGGTCCCCCCTTTAGAGGGCTGCATCTGGGGTCCCCCTTTAGAGGACTGCATCTGGGGGTCCCCCCTTTAGAGGGATCCATCTGGGGGTCCCCCCTTTAGAGGGCTGCATCTGGGGTCCCCCTTTAGAGGGCTGCATCTGGGGGTCCCCCCTTTAGAGGGCTGAATCTGGGGGTCCCCCTTTAGAGGGCTGCATCTGGGGGTCCCCCTTTAGAGGGCTGCATCTGGGGGTCCCCCCTTTAGAAGGCTGCATCTGGGGGTCCCCCCTTTAGAGGGCTGCATCTGTGGGTTCCCCCTTTAGAGGGCTGCATCTGGGGTCCCCCTTTAGAGGGCTGCATCTGGGGGTCCCTCCTTTAGAGGGCTGCATCTGGGGTCCCCCTTTAGAGGGCTGCATCTGTGGGTTCCCCCTTTAGAGGGCTGCATCTGTGGGTTCCCCCTTTAGAGGGCTGCATCTGTGGGTTCCCCCTTTAGAGGGCTGCATCTGTGGGTTCCCCCTTTAGAGGGCTGCATCTGGGGGTCCCCCCTTTAGAGGGCTGCATCTAGGGCCCCAGCTCAGTACCTGAACGTTAGTGGGCCTGAACAGTCTGAGATTACACAGTCAGAGTAAGGGGCCCGGGGCCCGGCTATAAAGCCTCGTCTCTACCTACCTAGCTACACAGAGAGGAGTGGACAGCAGGGTGGGGCAGTGTTGAGGGCAGAGTCCATTTGTTCTGAGAAATATTTAAAGACAGTATGAATTTACAGGACTACGATTAGGCAGAGAGCGTGCGTCAATGAATTTTTCATGGCAACGGGGATGTTGTGACTAAATAAAATATTGGATTTTAAATAGACATGAGGCGATATCGAGGGGCTTCGCCTCAGCCACTCTGCTCCTTCTCCTCCTGCTGCAGCTGCTAAGGGCTGAGCTACCCATCGTCCCAACATCGTCCCCCATCGCCCCTCCCCACATCGTCTCCCCCCACATCGTCTCCCCCCACATCGTCCCCACATTCCGCTCCGTCAGTCTGCCAGACTGGGTGTTATTTGTGTGTTCTGTGTGGCTGGCTGAAACGAGACGAGGGGCCATAAATCTCCTTAAGAAGCCCGGGGGCGAGAAAGGGAAGGGGTCACCACGGGAACAAGCCAGGTCTGTCCAGACTGAGGTGTCAGTGATGCATGACTGCACATCAACTCACCTCTCCTCACCGCCAGCCCCAGAACCCCAGCCCCAGAACCCCAGCCCCAAAACCCCAGCCCCATAATCCCAGCCCCGGAACCCCAGCCCCACAATCCCAGCCCCAAAACCCCAGCCCCGGAACCCCAGCCCCAGAACCCCAGCCCCAGAACCCCAGCCCCAGAACCCCAGCCCCAGAACCCCAGCCCCGGAACCCCAGCCCCAAAATCCCAGCCCCAGAACCCCAGCCCCAAAACCCCAGCCCCAGAACCCCAGCCCCGGAACCCCAGCCCCAAAATCCCAGCCCCAGAACCCCAGCCCCAGAACCCCAGCCCCAGAACCCCAGCCCCAAAACCCCAGCCCCAAAACCCCAGCCCCGGAACCCCAGCCCCAAAACCCCAGACCCCAAACCCCAGCCCCAAAACCCCAGCCCCGGAACCCCAGCCCCAGAACCCCAGCCCCAGAACCCCAGCCCCAAAACCCCAGCCCCAGAACCCCAGCCCCAGAACCCCAGCCCCAAAACCCCAGCCCCAGAACCCCAGCCCCAAAACCCCAGCCCCAGAACCCCAGCCCCAGAACCCCAGCCCCAAAACCCCAGCCCCAGAACCCCAGCCCCAGAACCCCAGCCCCAAAACCCCAGCCCCAAAATCCCAGCCCCGGAACCCCAGCCCCGGAACCCCAGCCCCGGAACCCCAGCCCCGGAACCCCAGCCCTGGAACCCCAGAGCCCCAGCCCTGGAACCCCAGAGCCCCAGCCCTGGAACCCCAGAGCCCCAGCCCCGGAACCCCAGAGCCCCAGCCCCGGAACCCCAGAGCCCCAGCCCCGGAACCCCAGAGCCCCAGCCCCGGAACCCCAGAGCCCCAGCCCCGGAACCCCAGAGCCCCAGCCCCGGAACCCCAGAGCC
>NC_092098.1:47560532-47598032 GCF_045679555.1 Salvelinus alpinus | reverse complement strand
GGAGAGAGGAGAGAGAGGGGAGAGAGGAGAGGGAGGAGAGAGAGGAGAGGGAGGAGAGAGGGAGAAGAAAGAGGAGAGAGAGGAGAGAGAGGAGAAAGAGGAGAGAGAGGAGAGGGAGGAGAGAGAGGAGAGGGAGGAGAGAGAGGGAGGAGAGAGAGGAGAGAGAGGAGAGAGAGGAGAGGGAGGAGAGAGAGGAGAGAGAGGGGAGAGAGGAGAGAGAGGGGAGAGAGGAGAGGGAGGAGAGAGAGGAGAGGGAGGAGAGAGGGAGAAGAAAGAGGAGAGAGAGGAGAGAGAGGAGAAAGAGGAGAGAGAGGAGAGGGAGGAGAGAGAGGAGAGGGAGGAGAGAGAGGGAGGAGAGAGAGGAGAGAGAGGAGAGAGAGGAGAGAGAGGAGAGGGAGGAGAGAGAGGAGAGAGAGGGGAGAGAGGAGAGAGAGGGGAGAGAGGAGAGGGAGGAGAGAGAGGAGAGGGAGGAGAGAGGGAGGAGAAAGAGGAGAGAGAGGAGAGAGAGGAGAAAGAGGAGAGAGAGGAGAGGGAGGAGAGAGAGGAGAGGGAGGAGAGAGACACGTGTATGTGACCAATAACACTTGATTTGATTTGAGAGAAGGAGGAGAGAGAGAGAGGGGGAGACAAAATGAGGTGGAAACTGAGCTGCACTTCCTAACCTCCTGCAAAATGTATGACCATATTAGAGACACATATTTCCCTCAGATTACACAGATCCACAAAGAATAATGTTTACTGTTACATTTTTATTGTTTATTTAACTTTTGTTTATTATCTACTTCCCTTGCTTTGGCAATGTTAACTTATGTTTCCCCTGCTAATAAAACCCTTAAATTAAAATTGAATTGAGAGAGAGAGAGAGAGGAGGGGGGGTGAACTTGGCTGAGTGCAAATGTCTCCTTGTCCTTTATTTATCTGTGTGGAAGAGAGGAAGTGAAGTAGAGTCCCTGTCAATATGAGTTCCTTCGCTCCACAGCCACACGTCTCTGGTCAGATTCATTATTCCTGAGGAGCGCCATGACAAAGATAGAGCGCACACACACACACACACACGCACGCACGCACGCACACACACACACACACACACACACACACACACCATTCCATTATTTTACCACACAACAGGAAGCATGCCATATGGCTGTTGTTGAAATGTTTTGCTAATAGATTTATCCGATCCTAGTCCCTCACTCCCTCTTTATCTCTCTCACTAACCCCCCTGAAATATCATTCACACATCCCCTTCCAGTTTTACAGACAGCGACAGGATAGAGAGACACAGGGAGTGAAACAGCAGTAGGTTACTGCCAGCCTGTAGGTCTCATTCCCTGTTGCCCTGCTACCACTTAATCACTGAGACTTACTGTATAAGTGTGTGTGTGTGTGTGTGTGTGTGTGTGTGTGTGTGTGTGTGTGTGTGTGTGTGTGTGTGTGTGTGTGTGTGTGTGTGTGCGTGTGTGATAGGTGATCTCTCTCTCTCTCTCTCTTCCTCTCTCTCTCTCTCTCTCTCTCTCTCTCTCTCTCTCTCTCTCTCTCTCTCTCTCTCTCTCTCTCTCTCTCTCTCTCTCTCTCTCTCTCTCTCTCTCGGTCTCTGTTTGTAGGCCCAGGGCTAATGATCTACCAGCCAGCTTGCCCCCTTGTGTTTCCCTGCCTCAGCCTCCACTAGCCACCCCTGAAAAATCAATCCCTCTCTCATCCATTATTCACGTTTGCCTTCAGCCTCTAAAATATACAGGAGAGGAGCTCTGCCCCGTCCCCTCTCCTCAGCGCTCCTCTCCTTCTGTCTTCCTCCTTAGCTCTATGACATATGGTCATCCATGTATTCTGTCTATCTATCTACAGTGCATTTGGAAAATATTCACATTTTCTTACGTTACAGCCTAATTCTAAAATGGTCTAAATAGTCCCCCCCCCCCCCTCAGTCTATACACAATACCCCATAACAACAAAGCAACAAGTTTTTCACATTTTTGCACATTTATTAAAAATAAGAAACTGAAATATCACATTTACATAAGTATTCAGACCCTTTACTCAGTACTTTGTTGAAGCACCTTTGGCAGCGATTACAGCCTAGAGTCTTCTTGGGTATGACGCTACAAGCTTGGAACACCTGTATTTGGGGAGTTTCTTCCATTCTTCTCTGCAGATCCTCTCAACCTCTGTCAGGTTGGATGGGGAGTGTCGCTGCACAGCTATTTTCAGGTCTCTCCAGAGACATTGTCTCTCCAGAGACATTCGATCGGGTTCAAGTCCGGGCACTGGCTGGGCCGCTCAAGGACATTCAGAGACTTGTCCCAAAGCCACTTCTGTGTTGTCTTGGCTGTGTGCTTAGGGTTGTTGTCCTGTTGGAAGGTGAACCTTCGCCCCCAGTCTGATGTCCTGAGCACCCTGGAGCAGGTTTTTATCAAGGATCACTCTGTACTTTGCTCCATTCATCTTTCCCTCGATCCTGACTAGTCTCCCAGTCCCTGCCGCTGAAAAACATCCCCACAGCACGATGCTGCCACCACTATGCTTCACCGTAGGAATGGTGCCAGGTTTCCTCCAGACGTGACGCTTGGCATTCAGGACAAAGAATTCAATCAGACCAGAGAATCTTGTTTAGGTACCTTTTGGCAAACTCCAAGAGGGCTGTCATGTGCTTTTCACTGAGGAGTGGCTTCTGTCTGGCCACTCCACCATAAAGGTCTGATTGGTGGTGCTGCAGAGATGGTTGTCCTTCTGGAAGGTTCTTCCATCTCCACAGAGGAACTCTGAAGCTCTTTCAGAACGACGTTCAGGTTCTTGGTCACCTCCCTGACCAAGGCTCTTCTCCCCCGATTGCTCAGTTTGGCTGGGCAGCCAACTCTAGGAAGAGTCTTGGTGGTTCCAAACTTCTTCCATTTAAGAATGATGGAGGCCACTGTGTTCTTGGGGACCTTCAATGCTGCAGACATTTTTTGGTACCCTTCCCCAGATCTGTGCCTCAACACAATCCTGTCTCGGAGCTCTACAGACATTTCCTTTGACCTCATGGCCTGGTTTTTGCGCTGACATGCACTGTCAACTGTGGGACCTGATATAGAAAGGTGTGTGCCTATCCAATGTTTTATTTTTTTTATTTAACCTTTTTTTTACCTGGACAGTCAGTTAAGAACAAATTCTTATTTACAATGACGGCCTACCCCGGCCAAACTTGGACGACGCTGTGCCAATTGTGTGCTGCCCTATGGGACTCCTAATCATGACCGGATGTGTTACAGCCTGGATTCGAACCAGGGACTGTAGTTACACCTCTTGCACTGAGATGCAGTGCCTTAGACCGCTGCGCCACTCAGGAGCCCAGAGTGATGTCCAGATGATGTCCAATCAATTGAATGTATCACAGGTGGACTCCAATCAAGTTGTAGAAACATCTTAAGGATGATCAATGGAAACAGGATGCAGCTGAGCTCAATTTAGAGTCTCATAGTAAAGGGTCTGAATACTTATGTACAGTTGAAGTCGGAAGTTTACATACACTTAGGTTGGAGTCATTAAAACTTGTTTTTCAACCACTCCACAAATTTAATGTTAACAAACTGTAGTTTTGGCAAGTCGGTTAGGACATCTACTTTGTGCATGACACAACTAATTTTTCCAACAATTGTTTACAGACAGATCATTTCACTTATAATTCACCGTATCAAAATTCCAGTGGGTCAGAAGTTTACATACACTAAGTAGACTGTGCCTTTAAACAGCTGGGAAAATTCCAGAAAATGATGTCATAGCTTTAGAAGTTTCTGATAGGCTAATTGACATCATTTGAGGTAATTGGAGGTGTACCTGTGGATGTATTTCAAGGACTACCTTCAAACTCAGCGCCTCTTTGCTTGACATTATAGGAAAATAAAAAGAAATCAGCCAAGACCTCAGAGTTTTTTTTTGTTGACCTCCACAATTCTGGTTCATCCTTGGGAGCAATTTCCAAACGCCTGCAGGTACCACGTTCATCTGTACAAACAATAGTACACAAGTATAAACACCATGGTACCACGCAACCGTCATACTGCTCAGGAAGGAGACACGTTCTGTTTCCTAGAGATGAACGTACTTTGGTGTGAAAAGTGCAAATCAATCCCAGAACAACAGCAAAGGACCCGGTGAAGATGCTGGAGGAAACAGGTACAAAAGTATCTATATCCACAGTTAAAGGAGTCCTATATCGACATAACCTGAAAGGCCGCTCAGCAAGGAAGAAGCCACTGCTCCACAACCGCCATAAAAAAGCCAGACTATGGTTTGCAACTGCACATGGGGACAAAGACAGTACTATTTGGAGAATTTTTTTTAAAATCTATCTATCTATCTATCTATCTATCTATCTATTCAATTCAATTCAATTCAAGGGGCTTTATTGGCATGGGAAACATGTGTTAACATTGCCAAAGCAAGTGAGGTAGATAATATACAAAAGTCAAATAAACAATAAAAATGAACAGTAAACATTACACATACAGAAGTTTCAAAACAATAAAGACATTACAAATGTCATATTATATATATGCAGTGTTGTAACAATGTACAAATGGTTAAAGCACACAAGTTAAAATAAATAAACATAAATATGGGTTGTATTTACAATGGTGTTTGTTCTTCATCTATCGATCTATCGATCTATCGATCTATCTATCTATCTATCTATCTATCTATCTATCTATCTATCTATCTATCTATCTATCTATCTATCTATCTATCTATCTATCTGTCTGTCTGTCTGTCTGTCTGTCTGTCTGTCTGTCTGTCTGTCTGTCTGTCTGTCTGTCTGTCTGTCTGTCTGTCTGTCTGTCTGTCTGTCTGTCTGTCTGTCTGTCTGTCTGTCTGTCTGTCTGTCTGTCTGTCTGTCTGTCTGTCTGTCTGTCTGTCTGCCTGCCTGCCTGCCTGCCTGCCTGCCTGTCTGCCTGCCTGCCTGCCTGCCTGTCTGCCTGCCTGCCTGCCTGCCTGTCTGTCTGTCTGTCTGTCTGTCTGTCTGTCTGTAGAGAGTCAGTAATGTAGTCACTGTGTTGAATTGTTATTCAATGTTAAAATATGGGAGTTTACTGTATGTTTATTCAATGTTAAAATATGGGAGTTTACTGTATGTGTTGGGGACACTTGACTTCAATAGTAGTGAGGTTTCTGAATTGTGATTGAGACTTGTATCTGACAGTATCAGTCTGCAGTGTCAGTCTGCTCCATTGGAATGGACAGCCCTGAATGGAGACTATAGGGTCTGCAGAGTAGTCAGTATTCCCAACACACACACACACACACACACACACACACACACACACACACACACACACACACACACACACACACACACACACACACACACACACACACACACACACACACAGGTAGGCGAATATGTGTCGAAGACAGTAGCTCAGACTGTGCTTCTACTACCGCTAGTATAGTACTGCTAATATAACTCGTATTAACCACAACTAGAATTACTACCATAAGTAACACTTTTAAAGACAGCTCCTAATAACATGCTGCTAAGCCATCATTAACATTGTCATATCTCCTGAGGCCTGGGGTTTGATTGACAGCTGCCGCTGTTGTCTTTCTCTCTCTGTCCTGTGCTGTGGAGGAGCTATCAATTACCAGGCTGAATATGAAGTGTGATTATGTAAAATAATGCTCCCTATGCTCGGCTCACTCTAAAGCCTTGTTTTTTTGCAACTTGCAACTCGCTCATGTCCTCCCTACTTTCCTCCCTCCCTCCTCATGTTCTCCCTCCTCCTTTCATCCCTCCCTCCCTTTCTTTGTTTTGTCTCTCTTGCCCTCTCTCCCGCTCTCTCGCTCCTTCCCACAACCTTCCCACAACCTTTTCTATTTCTTATTTACTCTTTCACATTGAGTGACAGTGACCCTCTGACCAACCAGCAGCAGGAGCTGGTGTTCTGAACTATTGTCATCATTACAGGCATTTCAACAACATTCTAGCAACGTTGTGTCAGCGTTTACATCAGAACAGTTGTGGGGCAGAAGGCCCGCTCGGTCTACAGATCGAGGCAACAGCGGAAGGAAAAAGTATAAATAAATTGTGTAAACAGGAAACAGAAAGTGAGTATTACTAACAGTGGAACAGCAGACCAGACGACTAGGGTGAAATGTTATCGCAGTGGTGCTCAGCTAATTAAACATTGTATTAGGATTAGAGAATAAAACTAAATCAACATTTGGTTTCTTAATAACTTTCAGCTCTAGATTTGTTTTTGCAGGTAAATGTTATAAAGAGCAGGAGGAAATGGTTCGCTGGATAACAAACAATCACACGTGGTGGAATTTACATTCAGATGTCTTGTTTGCTGTTCTGTCTCTGGGTTATACTTGGCACCATCAGACTTGTCTCTCCATAAAACTCTGTTGAAAAATTGAGCTGGAAAAGAAAAACAAGACGTTTAGGAGATTCCTGAATGTCTGTATAACAAGGTCATTCTGAACCCGTCAACAGAACCAGTCCAATACGCTGACTGCTGAGAAGGAGTGTGTGACACAGGAGGTTTGTGAGACTTACATTTGGGAGGATGGGCTCGTGTCATTGACTGGAGCGGAATAAGTGGAATGGTATCAGGGTTTCTATGCGTTTGATACCATTCCATTTACTCGGTTCCAATCATTATTCTGAGCCGTCCTCCTCTCAGCAGCCTCCACTGTCCATCATACTCCTGTCATTATCTACACCCAGGGATGGAAACACAACAATGTCAACAGGACAAATGTGTGTAAATGTGTGTGTGTGTGTACGTGTGTGAGACAGCAGTGGGTTCATCAGTAATCCCTTCCTATACTTTCATACGTAGCCTTCCTCCCAGAGCCAAGAACAACTTTCTGTTTGTCTCCCTGGGTAGAAAAATGACAGTGACTGAGCTCTCTCTCTCTCTCAATTCAATTCAATTCAATTCAATTCAATTCAATTCAATTCAATTCAAGGGATGTTCTCCCTCCCTCCCTCCCTCCCTCCTTCCCTCCCTCCTTCCCTCCCTCCCTCCCTCCCTCCCTCCCTCCCTCCCTCCCTCCCTCCCTCCCTCCCTCCCTCCCTCCCTCCCTCCCTCCCTCCCTCCCTCCCTCCCCTCTTTCTCTTTCTCTTTCTCCCCCTCCCCTCTCTTTCTCTCCCTGTCCTTCCCTCCCTCCATCCTCCCCCTCACTCTCTCTCTCTCCCTCCCTCCCTCTCTCTGATTCACTCTGAGGTCTGCGTTAGCCTTCATAAAATATGAATGTTGGTTGTGCTCAGAGCCATAATTGCCATCTCAGCCCCTGAATAATGGATGGCTCTGCACTGTTCACTCACTATCATTTACTGATGGTGCGGCTAACTCCACACAACTGCATGGCAAATGCAGTAATGGCTGCTGTTTTACATTAAGTAGCAGAATAAGATTACCAGGAGTTACCACGACTCCTTTCCCTACTGCTTTGTATTGTAACTGGTGTCTGTCTGTGTGTGTGTGTGTGTGTGTGTGTGTGTGTGTGTGTGTGTGTGTGTGTGTGTGTGTGTGTGTGTGTGTGTGTGTGTGTGTGTGTGTGTGTGTGTGTGTGTGTGTGTGTGTGTGTGTGTGTGTGTGTGTGTGTGTGTGTGTGTGTGTGTGTGTGTGTGTGTGCGTGCGTGTGTGTGTGTGGGCATTAGCCCACACACACACATATGTGCGTGTGCGTGTGTGTGTGTGTGTATGTGTGCGTGCGTGTGTGCATGCGTGTGTGTGTGTGCATGTGTGCGTGTGTGTGTGTGTGAGACATAAGCCCCAGCCTTGTTAGGATATGCTAATGCCCAGTGCAGCACCAGTGGACCCAGGCTTGTGTGTTCTCCTAGGGAGAGTGTCAAGAGGGAGGGAGGGGGGGTGGTGGTGGAGAGGGCCAGACCTGTGTGTTCTCCTCGGGAGAGTATTAAGAGGGAGGAGGCGGGGGGTGGAGAGGGCCAGGCCTGTGTGTTCTCCTAGGGAGAGTGTTAAGAGGGAGGGGGGGGGGGGGGGGGGGCAGGGTGCGAAACGTGGTTCCTGTTCTGAAGTGTAAACACATATTTAATTTGTTTAATGTGTGACTTGGAAATTAGCTAATATTTGAGTTGAGCTTCAGCTGAGAAGTGATGGAATGTATCTGAGTGGACGCAGAAATGCAGTGTAGTTACTGCTTATTAAGGTACACGGAGACAGATCAAATCAGACCTCTCTCTGATTGGCCAAGTATGGGACTTTCCTCACACTATAGGGCCATGTTAATAGTAATTAGTTGCTTTGTGTTTGAGGCTTGACAGAGGTCTACATGGGGCCACACTAAGAGTGAGGATGTGAGTGTGAGTAGGTATGTGAGTGTGGATGTGAGTGTGGATGTCTCTGTGTGTGTGTGTGTGGATGTCTCTGTGTGTGTGTGTGTGTGTGTGTGTGTGTGTGTGTGTGTGTGTGTGTGTGTGTGTGTGTGTGTGTGTGTGTGTGTGTGAGTGTGTGTGTGTGTGTGTGTGTGTGTGTGTGTGTGTGTGTGTGTGTGTGTGTGTGTGTGTGTGTGTGTGTGTGTGTGTGTGTGTGTGTGTGTGTGTGTGCATGTGCGTGTATGTATGTATGTGTGTGTGTGTGTGTGTGTGTGTGTGTGTGTGTGTGTGTGTGTGTGTGTGTGTGTGTGTGTGTGTGTGTGTGTGTGTGTGTGTGTGTCTGTGTGTGTGTGTGTGTGTGTGTGTGTGTGAGCTAGGGTTGCAATGCTATCAGTAGTTTACCAAAGTTAACAGAATCTTTAGTAATTTTTTGCAATTAACAGAAAATCTATGGAAAGCTATTGTTACTTTGGTAATTTATACTTGAATAACTTAACAACGATGTATTCACATAATGCATTCGGAAAGTATTCAGACCCCTTCCCCTTTTCCAAATTTTTTTAACGTTACAGCCTTATTCTAAAATTGATTATATACATTTTTTCCGTCATCAATCTACACATAATAACCCATAATGACAAAGTGAAAACAGGTTTTTTGAAATTTTTGCAAATGTATACATAAAAAAATTAAATAATAATACCTTATTCACATAAGTATTCAGACCCTTTGCTATGAGACTCAAAATTGAGCTCAGGTGCATCCTGTTTCCATTGATCATCCTTGAGATGTTTTTACAACTTGATTGGAGTCCACATGTGGTAAATTCAATTGATTGGACATGATTTGGAAAGGTACACACCTGTCTATATAAGGTCCCACAGTTGACAGTGCATGTCAGAGCAAAAACCAAGCCATGAGGTCGAAGGAATTGTCCGTAGAGCTCCGAGACAGGATTGTGTCGAGGCACAGATCTGGTGAATGGGTACCAAAACGTTTCTGCAGCATTGAAGGTTCCCAAGAACACAGTGGCCTCCATCACTCAATCTGAGTGTGCAAAGCTGTCATTAAGGCAAAGTGTGGCTACTTTGAAGAACCAAAAATAAAAAATATATTTTCATTAGTTTAACACTTTTTTGGTTACAACATAATTCCATATGTGTTATTTCATAGTTTTAATGCCTTCACTATTATTCTACAATGTAGAAAATAGTAAAAATGATTTTGACGGGTACTGTATATATATATATATATATATATATATATATATATATATATATATATATATATATATATATATATATAACTGACATGTCATGCTGAAACACCAATGATATTCACTAAATTGATGGTTTGTATTTAGGATTTACAGCTTTGTCATTCTAGTTTTATTTGAAAATCTTATTCAATTATTTCATATATTTATATATTATTTCACGTGATAAGGCAACACAGAGGGCCAAAGATAATTACAGACACGCAATAACATCTGCTTAACATGTGTATTTGAGCAATACCATCTGCTTAACATGTGTATGTGACCAATACCATCTGCTTAACATGTGTATTTGACCAATAACATCTGCTTAACATGTGTATGTGACCAATACCATCTGCTTAACATGTGTATTTGACCAATAACATCTGCTTAACATGTGTATGTGACCAATAACATCTGCTTAACATGTGTATTTGACCAATAACATCTGCTTAACATGTGTATTTGACCAATAAAATAAAAGATTTGATAATGTGAAGTACCCAAAAGGGCCACTAGATGTCTTGTGACAGATTACATCACATCCCTGAAAGATACCAACATGATACCAACATGAATGTACCCTCCCTTTGCAATCCTAGTGTGAGCACATAGGTGAGCGCATGGGTGAGGGCATGGGTGAGGGCATGGGTGAGGGCATGGGTGAGCGCATGGGTGAGGGCATGGGTGAAGGGCTTTTCCAGGGAGCCAGCTTGCTGTACAGATGTGACCCCTGACACATGGGTCAGAGGTCAGAATATCCTAGGATTAGATTAACCCCTCCTGCTTCCCTCCTTCTGTCTGGCTGTCGACACACACACACACACACACACACACACACACACACACACACACACACACACACACACACACACACACACACACACACACACACACACACACACACACACACACACACACACACACACACACACACACACACTCATCCTATAGCAGACAGACAACTCACTCTAGTCCATCAGTGCTTTTCACTCTTCTAGTGGTAGAAAACGTTTCTTTCTGTGGTAAGTAGTTGTGTATTAGGATAAGACTAGTCCAGCACTCTGCCACCGTTATCCCCACGCCTCTCTCTCTCTCTCTCTCTCTCTCTCTCTCTCTCTCTCTCTCTCTCTCTCTCTCTCTCTCTCTCTCTCTGTCTCTGTCTCTGTCTCTGTCTCTGTCTCTCTCTCTCTCTCTCAATTCAACTACATTTCAAATGTCTCTCTCTCTCTCTCTCTCTCTCTCTCTCTCTCTCTCTCTCTCTCAATTCAACTACATTTCAAACGTCTCGCTCTCAATTCAATTCAATTCAAGGGGCTTTATTGACAGGGGAAACATATGTTAACATTGCCTAAGCAAGTTAAATAGATAATAGACAAAAGTTAAATAAACAATAAAAAATGAACAGTAAACATTACACTCACAGAAGTTCCAAAAGAATAAAGACATTTCAAATGTCATATTATGTCTAAATACAGTGTTGTTACGATGTGCAAATAGTTAAAGTTAAAAAGGGAAAATTAATAAACATAAATATGGGTTGTATTTACAATGGTGTTTGTTCTTCACTGGTTGCCCTTTTCTTGTGGCAACAGGTCACAAATCTTGCTGCTGTGATGGCACACTGTGGTATTTCACCCAATAGATATGGGTGTTTATCAAAATTGGATTTGTTTTCTAATTCTTTGTGGATCTGTGTAATCTGAGGGAAATATGTGTCTCTAATATGGTCATACATTTGGCAGGAGGTTAGGAAGTGCAGCTCAGTTTCCACCTCATTTTGTGGGCAGTGTGCACATAGCCTGTCTTCTCTTGAGTGCCAGGTCTGCCTTCGGTGGCTTCTCTCAATAGCAAGGCTATGCTCACTGAGTCCGTACATAGTCAAGCTTTCTTTAATTTTGGGTCAGTCACAGTGATCAGGTATTCTGCCACTGTGTACTCTCTGTTTAGAGCCAAATAGCATTCTAGTTTGCTCTGTTTTTTGTTAATTCTTTCCAATGTGTCAAGTAATTATCTTTTTGTTTTCTCATGATTTAGCTGGGTCTAATTTTGTTGCTGTCCTTGGGGCTCTGTGGGGTGTGTTTGTGTTTGTGAACAGAGCCCTAGGACCAGCTTGCTTAGGGGACTCTTCTCCAGGTTCATCTCTCTGTAGGTGATGGCTTTGTTATGGAAGGTTGGGGAATCGCTTCCTTTTAGGTGGTTGTAGTATTTAACGACTCTTTTCTGGATTTTGATAATTAGCGGGTATCGGCCTAATTCTGATCTGCATGCATTATTTTGTGTTTTACGTTGTACACGGAGGATATTTTTGCAGAATTCTGCATGCAGAGTCTCAATTTGGTGTTTGTCCCATTTTGTGAAGTCTTGGTTGGTGAGCGGACCCCAGACCTCACAACCATAAAGGGCAATGGGCTCTATGACTGATACAAGTATTTTTAGCCAGATCCTAACTAATATGTAGAATTTTATGTTCCTTTTGATGGCATAGAATTCCCTTCATATTATGTCTAAATACAGTGTTGTTACGATGTGCAAATAGTTAAAGTTAAAAAGGGAAAATTAATAAACATAAATATGGGTTGTATTTACAATGGTGTTTGTTCTTCACTGGTTGCCCTTTTCTTGTGGCAACAGGTCACAAATCTTGCTGCTGTGATGGCACACTGTGGTATTTCACCCAATAGATATGGGTGTTTATCAAAATTGGATTTGTTTTCTAATTCTTTGTGGATCTGTGTAATCTGAGGGAAATATGTGTCTCTAATATGGTCATACATTTGGCAGGAGGTTAGGAAGTGCAGCTCAGTTTCCACCTCATTTTGTGGGCAGTGTGCACATAGCCTGTCTTCTCTTGAGTGCCAGGTCTGCCTTCGGTGGCTTCTCTCAATAGCAAGGCTATGCTCACTGAGTCCGTACATAGTCAAGCTTTCTTTAATTTTGGGTCAGTCACAGTGATCAGGTATTCTGCCACTGTGTACTCTCTGTTTAGAGCCAAATAGCATTCTAGTTTGCTCTGTTTTTTGTTAATTCTTTCCAATGTGTCAAGTAATTATCTTTTTGTTTTCTCATGATTTAGCTGGGTCTAATTTTGTTGCTGTCCTTGGGGCTCTGTGGGGTGTGTTTGTGTTTGTGAACAGAGCCCTAGGACCAGCTTGCTTAGGGGACTCTTCTCCAGGTTCATCTCTCTGTAGGTGATGGCTTTGTTATGGAAGGTTGGGGAATCGCTTCCTTTTAGGTGGTTGTAGTATTTAACGACTCTTTTCTGGATTTTGATAATTAGCGGGTATCGGCCTAATTCTGATCTGCATGCATTATTTTGTGTTTTACGTTGTACACGGAGGATATTTTTGCAGAATTCTGCATGCAGAGTCTCAATTTGGTGTTTGTCCCATTTTGTGAAGTCTTGGTTGGTGAGCGGACCCCAGACCTCACAACCATAAAGGGCAATGGGCTCTATGACTGATACAAGTATTTTTAGCCAGATCCTAACTAATATGTAGAATTTTATGTTCCTTTTGATGGCATAGAATTCCCTTCTTGCCTTGTCTCTCAGCTCGTTCACAGCTTTGTGGAAGTTACCTGTGGCGCTGATTTTTAGGCTGTGGTATGTATAGTTTTTTGGTGTGCTGGCAACGATGTCTAGATGGAATTTGTATTTGTGGTCCTGGTGACTGGACCTTTTTTGGAACACCATAATTTTGGTCTTATTGAGATTTATTGTCAGGGCACAGGTCTGACAGAATCTGTGCAGAAGATCTAGGTGGTGCTGTAGGCCCTCCTTGGTTGGTGACAGAAGCACCAGATCATCAGCAAACAGTAGACATTTGACTTCAGATTCTAGTAGGGTGAGGCTGCAGACTCTCTCTCTCTAGTTCCCCCCACACCTCTCTCTCTCTCTCTCTCTCTCTCTAGTTCCCCCCACACCCCTCTCTCTCTCTCTCTAGTTCCCCCCCAGACCCCTCTCTCTCTCTCTCTAGTTCCCCCCCACACCCCTCTCTCTCTCTCTCTAGTTCCCCCCCACACCCCTCTCTCTCTCTCTCTAGTTCCCCCCCCCACACCCCTCTCTCTCTCTCTCTCTCTCTCTCTGTCTCTAGTTCCCCCCCACACCTCTCTCTCTCTGTCTCTCTCTCTAGTTCCCCCCCACACCCCTCTCTCTCTCTCTCTATCTGTCTCTAGTTCCCCCCCACACCTCTCTCTCTCTCTTTCTCTCTCTCTAGTTCCCCCCCACACCTCTCTCTCTCTCTCTCTCTCTCTCTCTCTCTAGTTCCCCCCACACCTCTCTCTCTCTGTCTCTCTCTCTAGTTCCCCCCCACACCTCTCTCTCTCTCTCTCTCTCTCTCTAGTTCCCCCCCACACCTCTCTCTCTCTCTCTCTCTCTCTCTAGTTCCCCCCACACCTCTCTCTCTCTCTCTCTCTAGTTCCCCCCACACCACTCTCTCTCTCTCTCTCTCTCTCTCTCTAGTTCCCCCCCACACCTCTCTCTCTCTCTCTCTCTCTCTAGTTCCCCCCACACCTCTCTCTCTCTCTCTCTCTCTAGTTCCCCCCACACCTCTCTCTCTCTCTCTCTCTCTAGTTCCCCCCCACACCTCTATCTCTCTCTCTCTCTCTAGTTCCCCCCCACACCTCTCTCTCTCTGTCTCTAGTTCCCCCCACACCCCTCTCTCTCTCTCTAGTTCCCCCCCACACCTCTCTCTCTCTGTCTCTAGTTCCCCCCACACCTCTCTCTCTCTCTCTCTCTCTAGTTCCCCCCACACCTCTATCTCTCTCTCTCTCTCTAGTTCCCCCCCACACCTCTCTCTCTCTGTCTCTAGTTCCCCCCACACCCCTCTCTCTCTCTCTAGTTCCCCCCCACACCTCTCTCTCTCTGTCTCTCTAGTTCCCCCCCACACCTCTCTCACTGTCTCTCTCTAGTTCCCCCCACACCTCTCTCTCTCTCTCTCTCTAGTTCCCCCCACACCTCTCTCTCTCTCTCTCTCTCTCTCTCTCTCTCTCTGTCTCTCTAGTTCCCCCCACACCTCTCTCTCTCTCTCTCTCTCTCTCTAGTTCCCCCCACACCTCTCTCTCTCTCTCTAGTTCCCCCCACACCTCTCTCTCTCTCTCTCTCTCTCTCTCTCTCTAGTTCCCCCCCACACCTCTCTCTCTCTCTCTCTCTAGTTCCCCCCACACCTCTCTCTCTCTCTCTCTCTCTAGTTCCCCCCACACCTCTATCTCTCTCTCTCTCTCTAGTTCCCCCCACACCTCTCTCTCTCTCTCTCTCTAGTTCCCCCCACACCTCTCTCTCTCTCTCTCTCTCTAGTTCCCCCCCACACCTCTCTCTCTCTCTCTCTCTAGTTCCCCCCACACCTCTCTCTCTGTCTCTAGTTCCCCCCACACCTCTCTCTCTCTCTCTAGTTCCCCCCACACCTCTATCTCTCTCTCTCTCTCTAGTTCCCCCCACACCTCTCTCTCTCTCTCTCTCTAGTTCCCCCCACACCTCTCTCTCTCTCTCTCTCTCTCTCTCTCTAGTTCCCCCCCACACCTCTCTCTCTCTCTCTCTCTCTAGTTCCCCCCACACCTCTCTCTCTGTCTCTAGTTCCCCCCACACCTCTCTCTCTGTCTTTAGTTCCCCCCACACCACTCTCTCTCTCTCTCTCTAGTTCCCCCCACACCTCTCTCTCTCTCTCTCTCTAGTTCCCCCCCACACCACTCTCTCTCTCTCTCTCTAGTTCCCCCCCACATCTCTCTCACTGTCTCTCTCTAGTTCCCCCCACACCCCTCTCTCTCTCTCTCTCTCTCTCTCTAGTTCCCCCCACACCTCTCTCTCTCTCTCTCTATAGTTCCCCCCACACCACTCTCTCTCTCTCTCTCTAGTTCCCCCCACACCTCTCTCTCTCTCTCTCTAGTTCCCCCCACACCCCTCTCTCTCTCTCTCTCTCTCTCTCTAGTTCCCCCCACACCTCTCTCTCTCTCTCTCTCTATAGTTCCCCCCACACCACTCTCTCTCTCTCTCTCTAGTTCCCCCCACACCTCTCTCTCTCTCTCTCTCTAGTTCCCCCCCCACACCACTCTCTCTCTCTCTCTCTAGTTCCCCCCCACACCACTCTCTCTCTCTCTCTCTAGTTCCCCCCACACCTCTCTCTCTCTCTCTCTCTAGTTCCCCCCACACCTCTCTCTCTCTCTCTCTCTATAGTTCCCCCCACACCTCTCTCTCTCTCTCTCTCTCTAGTTCCCCCCACACCTCTCTCGCTCTCTGTCTCTAGTTCCCCCCACACCTCTCTCTCTCTCTCTCTCTAGTTCCCCCCACACCCCTCTCTCTCTCTCTCTCTGTCTCTAGTTCCCCCCACACCTCTCTCTCTCTCTCTCTCTCTCTCTAGTTCCCCCCACACCCCACTCTCTCTCTGTCTAGTTCCCCCCCACACCCCCCTCTCTCTCTCTCTAGTTCCCCCCACACCCCTCTCTCTCTCTCTCTAGTTCCCCCCACACCTCTCTCTCTCTCTCTCTCTAGTTCCCCCCCACACCCCCCTCTCTCTCTCTCTAGTTCCCCCCACACCCCCCTCTCTCTCTCTCTAGTTCCCCCCACACCTCTCTCTCTCTCTCTGTCTAGTTCCCCCCCACACCCCCCTCTCTCTCTCTCTAGTTCCCCCCACACCTCTCTCTCTCTCTCTCTCTAGTTCCCCCACACACCCCCCCTCTCTCTCTCTAGTTCCCCCCACACCCCCCTCTCTCTCTCTCTGTCTAGTTCCCCCCCACACCCCCCTCTCTCTCTCTCTAGTTCCCCCCACACCTCTCTCTCTCTCTCTCTCTAGTTCCCCCCACACCCCCCCTCTCTCTATCTCTCTCTCTAGTTCCCCCCACACCTCTCTCTCTCTGTCTCTCTAGTTCCCCCCACACCTCTATCTCTCTCTCTAGTTCCCCCCACACTCTCTCTCTCTCTCTCTCTAGTTCCCCCCCACACCTCTCTCTCTCTCTCTCTAGTTCCCCCCACACCTCTCTCTCTCTCTCTAGTTCCCCCCACACCTCTCTCTCTCTCTCTCTCTAGTTCCCCCCACACCTCTCTCTCTCTCTCTAGTTCCCCCCACACCTCTCTCTCTCTCTCTCTCTCTCTAGTTCCCCCCCACACCTTTCTCTCTCTCTCTAGTTCCCCCCACACCTCTCTCTCTCTCTCTCTCTAGTTCCCCCCCACACCTCTCTCTCTCTCTCTCTCTCTCTCTAGTTCCCCCCCACACCTCTCTCTCTCTCTCTAGTTCCCCCCACACCTCTCTCTCTGTCTCTAGTTCCCCCCACACCTCTCTCACTGTCTCTCTCTAGTTCCCCCCACACCTCTCTCACTGTCTCTCTCTAGTTCCCCCCACACCTCTCTCACTGTCTCTCTCTAGTTCCCCCCACACCTCTCTCACTGTCTCTCTCTAGTTCCCCCCACACCTCTCTCTCTCTCTCTCTATAGTTCCCCCCACACCTCTCTCACTCTCTCTCTCTATAGTTCCCCCCACACCTCTCTCTCTCTCTCTCTCTCTCTAGTTCCCCCCACACCTCTCTCGCTCTCTGTCTCTAGTTCCCCCCACACCTCTCTCTCTCTCTCTCTCTCTAGTTCCCCCCACCCCCCCTCTCTCTCTCTCTAGTTCCCCCCACACCCCTCTCTCTCTCTCTCTCTCTCTCTCTAGTTCCCCCCACACCTATCTCTCTCTCTGTCTCTAGTTCCCCCCACACCTCTCTCTCTCTCTCTCTCTCTCTCTAGTTCCCCCCACACCCCTCTCTCTCTCTCTCTAGTTCCCCCCACACCTCTCTCTCTCTCTCTGTCTAGTTCCCCCCCACACACCCCCCTCTCTCTCTCTAGTTCCCCCCACACCCCTCTCTCTCTCTCTCTCTCTAGTTCCCCCCACACCTCTCTCTCTCTCTCTCTCTCTAGTTCCCCCCCACACCCCCCTCTCTCTCTCTCTAGTTCCCCCCACACCTCTCTCTCTCTCTCTGTCTAGTTCCCCCCCACACCCCCCTCTCTCTCTCTCTAGTTCCCCCCACACCCCCCTCTCTCTCTCTCTAGTTCCCCCCACACCTCTCTCTCTCTCTCTGTCTAGTTCCCCCCCACACCCCCCTCTCTCTCTCTCTAGTTCCCCCCACACCTCTCTCTCTCTCTCTCTCTAGTTCCCCCCCACACCCCCCCTCTCTCTCTCTAGTTCCCCCCACACCCCCCTCTCTCTCTCTCTAGTTCCCCCCACACCCCCCTCTCTCTCTCTCTCTCTCTAGTTCCCCCCACACCCCCCCTCTCTCTCTCTCTCTCTCTCTAGTTCCCCCCACACCTCTCTCTCTCTCTCTCTAGTTCCCCCCCACACCCCTCTCTCTCTCTCTCTCTCTCTAGTTCCCCCCACACCTCTCTCTCTCTGTCTCTCTCTCTAGTTCCCCCCACACCTCTCTCACTGTCTCTCTCTAGTTCCCCCCACACCTCTCTCTCTCTCTCTCTCTAGTTCCCCCCACACCTCTCTCTCTCTCTCTCTCTCTAGTTCCCCCCCACACCCCCCTCTCTCTCTCTCTCTAGTTCCCCCCACACCTCTCTCTCTCTAGTTCCCCCCCACACCCCTCTCTCTCTCTCTCTAGGTCCCCCCCACACCCCTCTCTCTCTCTCTCTCTCTCTCTAGTTCCCCCCCACACCCCCCTCTCTCTCTCTCTAGTTCCCCCCACACCTCTCTCTCTCTCTCTCTAGTTCCCCCCACACCCCTCTCTCTCTCTCTCTAGTTCCCCCCCACACCCCTCTCTCTCTCTCTCTAGTTCCCCCCCACACCTCTCTTCTCTTCTCCCTCTGTCTCTGTCCCTCTGCCCATCCTCTCCTCTCTCAGAGTATCTGGTGTCAGGTCAGCTCTTTGTTTGACCCTGTCAGCGGTGTAGAAGGTCGACCGTGCCGTTATGACTCTTACATGAGACGTGGAGAGAGGAGAAGAGAGAGTGGTCTGTCTCTGATGTTACAACCCCCCCCCCCCCCAATCCCATCCTCCAAGCCCTCTTCTCCCCCCACGGTCACCCAGCCACTCTAATAATTGCCTTGTTTAATTGGAGGGCCCTTAACGATGTGTGACAGCACTGGTCTATCAATTATGAAAGCATAAGGTGTGTGTCTGTGTGTAAGGGACATTGTGTGACTCTATGTGGTTGAGTCTCCATTGGTACTGGTCTGATTGAACCCCCATGAGGAGGTCTGGTTGAACCCCCATGAGGAGGTCTGGTTGAACCCCCGTGAGGAGGTCTGGTTGAACCCTCATGAGGAGGTCTGGTGGTACCCCCATGAGGAGGTCTGGTTGAACCCTCATGAGGAGGTCTGGTTGAACCCCCATGAGGAGGTCTGGTGGTACCCCCATGAGGAGGTCTGGTTGAACCCCCATGAGGAGATCTGGTTGAACCCCCATGAGGAGGTCTGGTTGAACCCCCATGAGGAGGTCTGGTTGAACCCCCATGAGGAGGTCTGGTGGAACCCCCATGAGGAGGTCTGGTTGAACCCCCGTGAGGAGGTCTGGTTGAACCCCCATGAGGAGGTCTGGTTGAACCCCCATGAGGAGGTCTGGTGGAACCCCCATGAGGAGGTCTGGTTGAACCCCCATGAGGAGGTCTGGTTGAACCCCCATGAGGAGGTCTGGTGGAACCCCCATGAGGAGGTCTGGTTGAACCCCCATGAGGAGGTCTGGTGGAACCCCCATGAGGAGGTCTGGTTGAACCCCCATGAGGAGGTCTGGTGGAACCCCCATGAGGAGGTCTGGTGGAACCCCCATGAGGAGGTCTGGTGGAACCCCCATGAGGAGGTCTGGTGGAACCCCCATGAGGAGGTCTGGTTGAACCCCCATGAGGAGGTCTGGTTGAACCCCCATGAGGAGGGCTTTTCACCTCGATAATGGAGCTTGTAAGGCCAAAGGGTCGAACATAGAGACAGGACACGTTAAGGGAGAGGGGAGCGATGGGATAGGCTGACTGAGCTGCCATGGGGTGTGCTGGAGGTGTCCTTGCAACTATGTCGATGTTTGATTGTGTGTGTGTGTGTGCATGGGTGTGTGTGTGTGTGTGTGGGTGTGTGTGTGTGTGTGTGTGTGTGTGTGTGGGGGTGTGTGTGTGTGTGTGTGTGTGTGTGTGTGTGTGTGTGTGTGTGTGTGTGTGTGTGTGTGTGTGTGTGTGTGTGTGTGTGTGTGTGTGTGTATGGGTGGGTGTGTATAGGTGGGTGGTTGTGTATAGGTGTGTGTGTGGGTGTGTGTGTGGGTGTGTATGGGTGTGAGTCGGTAGGTATGGGTGTGGGTGTGTGTGGGTGGGTGTGTGTGTGTGGGTGGGTGGGTGTGTATGGCAGTAGCAGGCAGTATAAATCTAGAGTGGACCTGCCAGTTGCTTTGAGGATTTAGAGGGACTGAAAAGACGCTGAGGTGACACGTACAATGTTCAGCCCAGATAGAATATTCTCTCTCTCTCTCTCTCTCTCTCTCTCTCTCTCTCTCTCTCTCTCTCTCTAACTCTCTCTCTCTCTCTCTCTCTCTCTCTCTCTCTCTCTCTCTCTCTCTCTCTCTCTCTCTCTCTAACTCTCTCTCTCTCTCTCTCTCTCTCTCTCTCTCTCTCTCTCTCTCTCTCTCTCTCTCTCTCTCTCTCTCTCTCTCTCTCTCTCTCTCTCTCTCTCTCTCTAACTCTCTCTCTCTCTCTCTCTCTCTCTCTCTCTCTCTCTCTCTCTCTCTCTCTCTCTCTCTCTCTCTCTCTCTCTCTCTCTCTCTCTCTCTCTCTCTCTCTCTCTCTCTCTCTCTCTCTCTCTCTCTCTCTCTCTCTCTCTCTCGCTCTCTCTCTGACAGTTTCAGACAGCTGGGGTACTAGTGCAGAGGGAGAGAGAGAGAGTTCAGGAAGGAGTGTAACATGGAGGAGGTTAGCAGGAAGGAGTGTAACATGGAGGAGGTTAGCAGGAAGGAGTTTAACAGGGAGGAGGTTAGCAGGAAGGAGTGTAACAGGGAGGAGGATAGCAGGAAGGAGTGTAACAGGGAGGAGGTTAGCAGGAAGGAGTGTAACAGGGAGGAGGTTAGCAGGAAGGAGTGTAACAGGGAGGAGGTTAGCAGGAAGGAGTGTAACAGGGAGGAGGTTAGCAGGAAGGAGTGTAACAGGGAGGAGGTTAGCAGGAAGGAGTGTAACATGGAGGAGGTTAGCAGGAAGGAGTGTAACAGGGAGGAGGTTAGCAGGAAGGAGTGTAACAGGGAGGAGGTTAGCAGGAAGGAGTGTAACAGGGAGGAGGTTAGCAGGAAGGAGTGTAACAGGGAGGAGGTTAGCAGGAAGGAGTGTAACATGGAGGAGGTTAGCAGGAAGGAGTGTAACATGGAGGAGGTTAGCAGGAAGGAGTGTAACAGGGAGGAGGTTAGCAGGAAGGAGTGTAACATGGAGGAGGTTAGCAGGAAGGAGTGTAACAGGGAGGATGTTAGCAGGAAGGAGTGTAACATGGAGGAGGTTAGCAGGAAGGAGTGTAACAGGGAGGAGGTTAGCAGGAAGGAGTGTAACAGGGAGGAGGTTAGCAGGAAGGAGTGTAACATGGAGGAGGTTAGCAGGAAGGAGTGTAACAGGGAGGAGGTTAGCAGGAAGGAGTGTAACATGGAGGAGGTTAGCAGGAAGGAGTGTAACATGGAGGAGGATAGCAGGAAGGAGTGTAACATGGAGGAGGTTAGCAGGAAGGAGTGTAACATGGAGGAGGATAGCAGGAAGGAGTGTAACAGGGAGGTGGTTAGCAGGAAGGAGTGTAACATGGAGGAGGTTAGCAGGAAGGAGTGTAACAGGGAGGAGGATAGCAGGAAGGAGTGTAACATGGAGGAGGTTAGCAGGAAGGAGTGTAACATGGAGGAGGTTAGCAGGAAGGAGTGTAACATGGAGGAGGTTAGCAGGAAGGAGTGTAACATGGAGGAGGTTAGCAGGAAGGAGTGTAACATGGAGGAGGTTAGCAGGAAGGAGTTTAACAGGGAGGAGGTTAGCAGGAAGGAGTGTAACAGGGAGGAGGTTAGCAGGAAGGAGTGTAACAGGGAGGAGGTTAGCAGGAAGGAGTGTAACAGGGAGGAGGTTAGCAGGAAGGAGTGTAACAGGGAGGAGGTTAGCAGGAAGGAGTGTAACATGGAGGAGGATAGCAGGAAGGAGTGTAACAGGGAGGAGGTTAGCAGGAAGGAGTGTAACAGGGAGGATGTTAGCAGGAAGGAGTGTAACAGGGAGGAGGTTAGCAGGAAGGAGTGTAACATGGAGGAGGATAGCAGGAAGGAGTGTAACAGGGAGGAGGATAGCAGGAAGGAGTGTAACAGGGAGGAGGATAGCAGGAAGGAGTGTAACATGGAGGAGGTTAGCAGGAAGGAGTGTAACAGGGAGGAGGTTAGCAGGAAGGAGTGTAACAGGGAGGAGGTTAGCAGGAAGGAGTGTAACATGGAGGAGTTTAGCAGGAAGGAGTGTAACAGGGAGGAGGTTAGCAGGAAGGAGTGTAACAGGGAGGAGGTTAGCAGGAAGGAGTGTAACAGGGAGGAGGTTAGCAGGAAGGAGTGTAACATGGAGGAGGATAGCAGGAAGGAGTGTAACAGGGAGGAGGTTAGCAGGAAGGAGTGTAACAGGGAGGAGGTTAGCAGGAAGGAGTGTAACAGGGAGGAGGTTAGCAGGAAGGAGTGTAACAGGGAGGAGGTTAGCAGGAAGGAGTGTAACAGGGAGGAGGTTAGCAGGAAGGAGTGTAACATGGAGGAGGTTAGCAGGAAGGAGTGTAACATGGAGGAGGTTAGGGTTACTTCGTGTAGTGTTGTGGGTCTATATGGAGGTAGTGGGGTCTATAGAGAGGTAATATAGTGGGTCTATAGAGAGGTAATATAGTGGTTCTATAGAGAGGTAGTGTAGTGGGTCTATAGAGAGGTAGTGGGTCTATAGAGAGGTAGTATAGTGGGTCTATAGAGAGGTAGTGTAGTGGGTCTATAGAGAGGTAGTATAGTGGGTCTATAGAGAGGTAGTGGGTCTATATGGAGGTAGTGGGTCTATATGGAGGTAGTGGGTCTATATGGAGGTAGTATAGTGGGTCTATAGAGAGGTAGTGTAGTGGGTCTATAGAGAGGTAGTATAGTGGGTCTATATGGAGGTAGTGGGTCTATAGAGAGGTAGTATAGTGGGTCTATAGAGAGGTAGTGTAGTGGGTCTATAGAGAGGTAGTATAGTGGGTCTATAGAGAGGTAGTGGGTCTATATGGAGGTAGTGGGTCTATATGGAGGTAGTGGGTCTATATGGAGTTAGTATAGTGGGTCTATAGAGAGGTAGTGTAGTGGGTCTATAGAGAGGTAGTATAGTGGGTCTATATGGAGGTAGTGGGTCTATAGAGAGGTAGTATAGTGGGTCTATAGAGAGGTAGTGGGTCTATATGGAGGTAGTGGGTCTATAGAGAGGTAGTATAGTGGGTCTATAGAGAGGTAGTGTAGTGGGTCTATAGAGAGGTAGTATAGTGGGTCTATATGGAGGTAGTGGGTCTATAGAGAGGTAGTATAGTGGGTCTATAGAGAGGTAGTGTAGTGGGTCTATAGACAGGTAGTATAGTGGGTCTATATGGAGGTAGTGGGTCTATAGAGAGGTAGTATAGTGGGTCTATAGAGAGGTAGTGGGTCTATATGGAGGTAGTGGGTCTATAGAGAGGTAGTATAGTGGGTCTATAGAGAGGTAGTGGGTCTATAGAGAGGTAGTGGGTCTATAGAGAGGTAGTGTAGTGGGTCTATATGGAGGTAGTGGGTCTATAGAGAGGTAGTGGGTCTATAGAGAGGTAGTGGGTCTATAGAGAGGTAGTGGGTCTATAGAGAGGTAGTATAGTGGGTCTATAGAGAGGTAGTGGGTCTATAGAGAGGTGTATAGTGGGTCTATAGAGAGGTAGTGGGTCTATAGAGAGGTAGTGTAGTGGGTCTATAGAGAGGTAGTGGTTCTATAGAGAGGTAGTATAGTGGGTCTATATGGAGATAGTGGGTCTATAGAGAGGTAGTGGGTCTATAGAGAGGTAGTGGTTCTATAGAGAGGTAGTATAGTGGGTCTATAGAGAGGTAGTATAGTGGGTCTATAGAGAGGTAGTGGTTCTATAGAGAGGTAGTATAGTGGGTCTATAGAGAGGTAGTATAGTGGGTCTATAGAGAGGTAGTATAGTGGTTCTATAGAGAGGGAGTCCAAGCTCAGATCTGCTCCTTCTGACTGAGTGACACAGCTGCTTTTTGGGCCTGGGGAGGGGAGGTGACGACAGCCTCAACAACTCAATTACTGACTCTTCTCTCTGGTAACGCTATCCCTCTAACACACAGAGAGAGACAGAGAAAGACAGAGAGACAGAGAGAGACAGAGAGAGACAGAGAGAGAAAGACACAGAGAGACAGAGAGAGACAGAGGGAGAAAGACAGAGAGAGACAGAGAGACAGAGGGAGAAAGACAGAGAGAGACAGTGAGAGTTTTTTGTATAATATCTACCTCACTTGCTTTGGCAATGTTAACACATGTTTCCCATGCCAATAAAGCTCCTTGAATTGAATTGAATTGAATTGAGAGTCGAGAAGGATGAGGAGGTATATAACTAGAGAGAAGATGAGAAGGAGGTATATAACTAGAGAGAAGATGAGATGGAGGTATATAACTAGAGAGAAGTAGTGGACTAATTAGGTCTATGAATCTATGCTTATAGCACATTGTGGTCCCGTGTGGCTCAGCTGGCAGAGCATGGCACTTGCAATGCCAGGATTGTGGGTTTGATTCCTGGGGCCACCCTTGTATGCACATGTACTCATGCGTGACTGTAAGTGGCTTTGGATAAAAGTGTCTGCTAAATGGGATATTATTCTATGTTATTGAATGTGATGTGGAATATCACGTTGACGCATTGATCCTGTGGTTTGGACGTGTGATAATATCCGTGTGTTCATTTATCTGCGTCCTCCTGTTATGCGGACATCATTTGGCTGGACATCATCATGCTGTCAGCCACCGGGTAGTTTCCCCTAGTCCCCTGGAATGTGTTGACATTTACACACACCACCTATCCCAGCTTTCGTGTGTGTGTGTGTGTGTGTGTGTGTGTGTGTGCGTGCGTGCGTGTGTCGTTCTCGGCCAGGCAGGCTGGTCCCTAGTGACCTTCTCTGTGAGACATGGCCACATAAGGCTGTGGATCAGTGGGTTGTCAAACCCGTCTCTGCCCAGCGACAGATGGACCTGCTCCACATTTCACCACTGCCTGTTGCTGTGTCTGCGTGCGTGTGTACGTGCGCGTGTACGTGTGTGTGTGTGTAGTGTGTCCTCTGTGTGTGTGTGTGTAGTGTGTCCTCTGTGTGTGTGAGGCTATGTGGACATTTCAGGAGGCTGAAAGTTCATGACCCGGGGAATCCTGTGTCCGTGACCTTCATGGGTCTCACCGCCAGGTGACGAGCTGTTGACAGCACAAACAAATACACTGTGGTACACGATTTGGCCACTGACACAACTGTAGTGACGTGACAACGAGTGTTTACAAACTGTAGTGACGTGACAACGTGTGTTTACAAACTGTAATGACATAGACAACGAGTGTTTACAAACTGTAATGACGTAGACAACGAGTGTTTACAAACTGTAGTGACGTAGACAACGTGTGTTTACAAACTGTAATGACGTAGACAACGAGTGTTTACAAACTGTAGTGACGTGACAACGTGTGTTTACAAACTGTAATGACGTGACAACGTGTGTTTACAAACTGTAATGACGTGACAACGTGTGTTTACAAACTGTAATGACGTGACAACGTGTGTTTACAAACTGTAGTGACATAGACAAACTGTAGTGACGTAGACAACGAGTGTTTACAAACTGTAGTGACGTAGACAACGAGTGTTTACAAACTGTAGTGACGTAGACAACGAGTGTTTACAAACTGTAGTGACGTAGACAATGTGTGTTTACAGACTGTAATGACATAGACAACGAGTGTTTACAAACTGTAACAACGTGTGTTTACAAACTGTAGTGACGTAGACAACGAGTGTTTATAAACTGTAGTGACGTAGACAATGTGTGTTTACAAACTGTAATGACATAGACAACGTGTGTTTACAAACTGTAATGACATAGACAACGAGTGTTTACAAACTGTAGTGACATAGACAACGAGTGTTTACAAACTGTAACAACGAGTGTTTACAAACTGTAGTGACGTAGACAACGAGTGTTTACAAACTGTAATGACGTGACAACGTGTGTTTACAAACTGTAATGACATAGACAACGTGTGTTTACAAACTGTAACAACGTGTGTTTACAAACTGTAATGACATAGACAACGAGTGTTTACAAACTGTAATGACGTGACAACGTGTGTTTACAAACTGTAATGACATAGACAACGTGTGTTTACAAACTGTAGTGACATAGACAACGTGTGTTTACAAACTGTAATGACGTGACAACGTGTGTTTACAAACTGTAATGACATAGACAACGTGTGTTTACAAACTGTAGTGACATAGACAACGTGTGTTTACAAACTGTAATGACGTGACAACGAGTGTTTACAAACTGTAATGACGTGACAACGTGTGTTTACAAACTGTAATGACGTGACAACGTGTGTTTACAAACTGTAGTGACGTAGACAACGAGTGTTTACAAACTGTAATGACGTAGACAACGTGTGTTTACAAACTGTAATGACGTGACAACGTGTGTTTACAAACTGTAGTGACATAGACAACGTGTGTTTACAAACTGTAGTGACATAGACAACATGTGTTTACAAACTGTAGTGACATAGACAACATGTGTTTACAAACTGTAGTGACATAGACAACGAGTGTTTACAAACTGTAATGACATAGACAACGTGTGTTTACAAACTGTAGTGACATAGACAACATGTGTTTACAAACTGTAGTGACATAGACAACGAGTGTTTACAAACTGTAATGACATAGACAACGTGTGTTTACAAACTGTAATGACGTGACAACGTGTGTTTACAAACTGTAATGACATAGACAACGTGTGTTTACAAACTGTAATGACGTGACAACGTGTGTTTACAAACTGTAATGACATAGACAACGAGTGTTTACAAACTGTAATGACGTGACAACGTGTGTTTACAAACTGTAATGACATAGACAACGTGTGTTTACAAACTGTAGTGACATAGACAACGTGTGTTTACAAACTGTAATGACGTGACAACGTGTGTTTACAAACTGTAATGACATAGACAACGTGTGTTTACAAACTGTAGTGACATAGACAACGTGTGTTTACAAACTGTAATGACGTGACAACGTGTGTTTACAAACTGTAATGACATAGACAACGTGTGTTTACAAACTGTAGTGACATAGACAACGTGTGTTTACAAACTGTAATGACGTGACAACGAGTGTTTACAAACTGTAATGACGTGACAACGTGTGTTTACAAACTGTAATGACGTGACAACGTGTGTTTACAAACTGTAGTGACGTAGACAACGAGTGTTTACAAACTGTAATGACGTAGACAACGTGTGTTTACAAACTGTAATGACGTGACAACGTGTGTTTACAAACTGTAGTGACATAGACAACGTGTGTTTACAAACTGTAGTGACATAGACAACATGTGTTTACAAACTGTAGTGACATAGACAACATGTGTTTACAAACTGTAGTGACATAGACAACGAGTGTTTACAAACTGTAATGACATAGACAACGTGTGTTTACAAACTGTAGTGACATAGACAACATGTGTTTACAAACTGTAGTGACATAGACAACGAGTGTTTACAAACTGTAGTGACATAGACAACATGTGTTTACAAACTGTAGTGACATAGACAACGAGTGTTTACAAACTGTAATGACATAGACAACGTGTGTTTACAAACTGTAATGACATAGACAACGTGTGTTTACAAACTGTAGTGACATAGACAACGAGTGTTTACAAACTGTAGTGACATAGACAACGTGTGTTTACAAACTGTAGTGACATAGACAACGAGTGTTTACAAACTGTAGTGACATAGACAACGTGTGTTTACAAACTGTAGTGACATAGACAACGTGTGTTTACAAACTGTAGTGACATAGACAACGTGTGTTTACAAACTGTAGTGACATAGACAACGTGTGTTTACAAACTGTAGTGACATAGACAACGTGTGTTTACAAACTGTAGTGACATAGACAACGTGTGTTTACAAACTGTAATGACATAGACAACGTGTGTTTACAAACTGTAATGACATAGACAACGTGTGTTTACAAACTGTAGTGACATAGACAACGTGTGTTTACAAACTGTAGTGACATAGACAACGTGTGTTTACAAACTGTAGTGACATAGACAACGTGTGTTTACAAACTGTAATGACATAGACAACGTGTGTTTACAAACTGTAGTGACATAGACAACGTGTGTTTACAAACTGTAGTGACATAGACAACATGTGTTTACAAACTGTAGTGACATAGACAACGTGTGTTTACAAACTGTAGTGACATAGACAACGTGTGTTTACAAACTGTAGTGACATAGACAACATGTGTTTACAAACTGTAGTGACATAGACAACGTGTGTTTACAAACTGTAGTGACATAGACAATGTGTGTTTACAAACTGTAGTGACATAGACAACATGTGTTTACAAACTGTAGTGACATAGACAACATGTGTTTACAAACTGTAGTGACATAGACAACATGTGTTTACAAACTGTAGTGACATATACAACGTGTGTTTACAAACTGTAGTGACATAGACAACGTGTGTTTACAAACTGTAGTGACATAGACAACGTGTGTTTACAAACTGTAGTGACATAGACAACATGTGTTTACAAACTGTAGTGACATAGACAACATGTGTTTACAAACTGTAGTGACATAGACAACGTGTGTTTACAAACTGTAGTGACATAGACAACGTGTGTTTACAAACTGTAGTGACATAGACAACATGTGTTTACAAACTGTAGTGACATAGACAACGTGTGTTTACAAACTGTAGTGACATAGACAACTGACTTCTCCTCCTTCTGTGTGTTCTCTAGGTTCTTCCTGAAGTTTTTCCTGAAATGCAACCAGAACTGTCTGAAGAACGCGGGGAACCCACGGGACATGCGCCGCTTCCAGGTTAATAAAATAAATGAAATGTCTTATTCCCTTCTCTCTTTATTCTTCCTCTCTCATCTCCTCATCTCCGTCTCATTGTCCCCCTCTGATCTATTTATTTAACCCTCGTCCCTCTCTATCCACTCTCCTCATCTCTGTCCTCTTTCTTGTCTTCCCCCTCTCGTCCCTCTCTATCCACTCTCCTCATCTCTGTCCTCTTTCTTGTCTTCCCCCTCTCGTCCCTCTCTATCCACTCTCCTCATCTCTGTCCTCTTTCTTGTCTTCCCCCTCTCGTCCCTCTCTATCCACTCTCCTCATCTCTGTCCTCTTTCTTGTCTTCCCCCTCTCGTCCCTCTCTATCCACTCTCCTCATCTCTGTCCTCTTTCTTGTCTTCCCCCTCTCGTCCCTCTCTATCCACTCTCCTCATCTCTGTCCTCTTTCTTGTCTTCCCCCTCTCGTCCCTCTCTATCCACTCTCCTCATCTCTGTCCTCTTTCTTGTCTTCCCCCTCTCGTCCCTCTCTATCCACTCTCCTCATCTCTGTCCTCTTTCTTGTCTTCCCCCTCTCGTCCCTCTCTATCCACTCTCCTCATCTCTGTCCTCTTTCTTGTCTTCCTCCTCTCATCCCTCTCTATCCACTCTCACAAAGTGCTGTACAGAAACCCAGTCTAGAACCCCAAACAGAAAGCAATGCAGATATAGAAGCACAGTGGATAGAAAAAAACTCCCTAGAGGGTCTCAGGTATGAGGTGTGTCTCAGTGTTGAGGTGGGTCTCAGTGTTGAGGTGGGTCTCAGTGTTAAGGTGGGTCTCAGTGTTGAGGTGGGTCTCAGTGTTGCTGGGTCTCAGTGTTGAGGTGGGTCTCAGTGTTGAGCTGGGTTTCAGGGATGAGGGATCTCAGTTTTGAGGTGGGTCTCAGTGTTGAGCAGGGTCTCAGTGTTGAGGTGGGTCTCAGTGTTGCTGGGTCTCAGTGTTGAGGTGGGTCTCAGTGTTGCTGGGTCTCAGTGTTGAGCTGGGTCTCAATGTTGATGTGGGTCTCAACTGAGGTGGGTCTCAGTGTTGAGCTGGGTCTCAGTGTTGAGGTGGGTCTCAGTGTTGAGGTGGGTCTCAGGGATGAGGTGGGTCTCAGTGTTGAGCTGTGTCTCAGTGTTGAGGTGGGTCTCAGTGTTCAGCTGGGTTTCAGTGTTGAGCTGGGTCTCAGGCATGTGTTGTGTGTCCGTGTGGTTCTGGTCCAGTGGTGACAGTGTAATTAGAGGGAGGCTGGCAGGCCACAGAGAGGGGCTCAGAAAGCAGAGAGAGAGAGATAGAGAGAGAGAGAGGGGTTGACAATGAAGGAAACATAGAGAGGGGAGTTAGAGCTGTGAGCTGCTGTGGGGATTGGGGCAGGGAGTTAGACAGACAGGGAGGTGTCTGTCCAGGGAGACTAGCGCTGGTGTTTGCCAAGTCCTTTTCAAGAGAGGCAGGAGCCTTTTGAAGCTGCAGAGATTAGAGGCTTTTCTGAGCACCAGGGGAGTCCTCTTAGCACAGCTCAGCCTAGTCCAGCCCGGTTCCTATTGGCCCACAGTAATGGACTCAGCACTCAGCAACACCAACCCATTAGTTACCTCCTATTGTCTCTGGGCTCTCGAATGAGGGACGCTTCTAATTAAATTAATCTGCATGTCATTCTACCAGCCAGCAGTCCCGAGTCTCAAGGAGAGAAGGAGAGGGGGAGAGAAGGAGAGGGGGAGAGAAGGAGAGAAGGAGAAAGGGAGAGAAGGAGAGAAGGGGAAAGGGAGAGAAGGAGAGAAGGAGAGAAGGAGAAAGGGAGAGAAGGAGAGAAGGAGAAAGGGAGAGAAGGAGAAAGGGAGAGAAGGAGAGAAGGAGAGAGGGAGAGAAGGAGAGAAGGAGAGAGGGAGAGAAGGAGAGAGGGAGTGAGGGAGAGAAGGAGAGAGGAAGAGAGGGAGAGCGGGAGAGCGGGAGAGAGGGAGAGAGGAAGAGAGGAAGAGAGGAAGAGAAGGAGAGAAGGAGAAAGGGAGAGAGGGAGAGAAGAGTACATTCACAGAGTACATTAAAACACAGACGTTCTTATATGAAGAAGTACAAATTGTTGGTTATTTTATATTTTAAATGTTTTATATATATTTTTATTTTATCATTTGTTTTTTATTTTTGTAATTTAGTATTTTTTGATTGTTGGTTATTGAAAGTGCATAGAAGCTGGCTGGACTAGGAGTTTCACATTTTCATTGACATTACATTAAGTCAGCACCCTGTTTCACTGGGGAATATGTTATGGTTGTAGATGATCGATCTGGAGACACCCCAGATTTGTCAAAATATCCTAACCTTTGACCTCTGTGTGTGTCTATGTCCAGGTGGTGGTGTCTACTACGGTCAGTGTGGACGGACATGTCCTGGCGGTCTCTGACAACATGTTTGTCCACAACAACTCCAAACACGGCCGCAGGGCTCGTAGACTGGATCCTTCGGAAGGTACGCAGTCTTACCTGGAGCATGGTAGGCACCCTCTCACTTTTCTACTGTACGGCTGTCTGTCTGTCAGTCAGTCTGCCCTCTGGTCTGACCGTCTGTCTGTCTGTCAGTCAGTCTGCCCTCTGGTCTGACCGTCTGTCTGTCTCTCAGTCTGTCTGCCCTCTGGTCTGACCGTCTGTCTGTCTGTCAGTCAGTCTGCCCTCTGGTCTGACCGTCTGTCTGTCTCTCAGTCTGTCTGCCCTCTGGTCTGACCATCTGTCTGTCTGTCAGTCAGTCTGCCCTCTGGTCTGACCGTCTGTCTGTCTGTCAGTCAGTCTACAGTATATGAGTCTGAGTCTCTGTCTCTCTGTGTTTGTCCATCTGCCTGACTTTGTCCATTTGTCTGTCTGTCTGTCTGTCTGTCTGTCTGTCTGTCTGTCTGTCTGTCTGTCTGTCTGTCTGTCTGTCTGTCTGTCTGTCTGTCTGTCTGTCTGTCTGTCTGTCTTTGCTGTCTGTCTGTTTGTATACGATTGGAACGTGGGAGGAGACAGGGTGGCAGGGTGGGAGGAGACAGGGTGGGGGGAGGCAGGGTGGCAGGGTGGGAGGAGACAGGGTGGGGGAGACAGGGTGGCAGGGTGGCAGGGTGGGGGAGACAGGGTGGCAGGGTGGGAGGAAACAGGGTGGGGGAGGCAGGGTGGCAGGGTGGGGGGAGACAGGGTGGGGGAGACAGGGTGGCAGGGTGGGAGGAGACAGGGTGGGGGGAGGCAGGGAGACAGGGTGGGAGGAGACAGGGTGGGGGAGACAGGGTGGGAGGGGCAGGGCGGGAGGGGTGGGGGAGACAGGGTGGGAGGGGCAGGGTGGGGGAGACAGGGTGGGAGGAGACAGGGTGGGGGAGACAGGGTGGGAGGGGCAGGGTGGGAGGAGACAGGGTGGGAGGAGACCGGGTGGGAGGGGGCAGGGTGGGAGGAGACAGGGTGGGGGAGACAGAGGGGGAGAGCCACAGCACAATGACCCTGTCAGATTGCATACTTCTACACTCTATTATCTCATGATTAAATATGCACCAGGGCCAGACACACACACACCACTGCCTCTCTGTCTCTCATGTGCTCAGCATAAACACATAAACACATAATCACATCCCATAGGATTGCCATTGACAGCTCCCCTTCTCAATAATGGAAGGGTAAAATAGTCAGGAAAATTCACTTTGTCCCTCATTGCCGAGCAAAAAGTCTTTTCGGGGGCTCTGAGAGGACGAGACTGAGCAACAAATCAGTCATTTCCCAAGTGCAGCCCGTTGTCTTTGATTGCACAAATGCTTCATGAGGATCCAGAGGCTTAAGGCAGAACACATATTTCCTCAGAGTCAGGGGGCCTTAACCCTGAGCCTCTCTCTCTCTCTCTCTCTCTCTCTCTCTCTCTCTCTCTCTCTCTCTCTCTCTCTCTCTCTCTCTCTCTCTCTCTCTCTCTCTCTCTCTCTCTCTCTCTCTCTCTCTCTCTCTCTCTCTCTCTCTCTCTCTCTCTCTCTCTCTGTCTGTCTGCAGCACTACAGACTCGGGGTCAGCCAGACAGGTTAGAGGAACTCCTTAACACTACAGCCATGCATGTACCAGGGCCCAGAGTACCTGCATGCCATCTCCACAGCCACTGGGCTGTTTAGACAAATCCAATAACCTTCAAATTCAGGAGTGAGACAGAATAGGTTTTCTCATATTCCTCATCAGATGGAACATGTGATGTGCTTATTCTCCAGCGGCGTTGGATGGGGTGATATGCCCCTCCTGGGGTCATGAGAAGTAGCTGCTTTGGTCTGAAAATAGAATAAGTCCTTGTAGTAGATATTTAAGTGACATGGTTTTAGTGTTATAGTCTAGTCTTCCACCTCCATCTCTCTGTGTGACAAGGAGGAACACTACAGCATCTCTGTCTGTCTGTCTGTCTGTCTGTCTGTCTGTCTGTCTGTCTGTCTGTCTGTCTGTCTGTCTGTCTGTCTGTCTGTCTGTCTGTCTGTCTGTCTGTCTGTCTGTCTGTCTGTCTGTCTGTCTGTCTGTCTGTGTCTGTCTCTCTCTCTCTCGCTCTCTCGCTCTCTCAATTCAATTCAAGGGGCTTTATTGGCATGGGAAACATATGTTAACATTGCCAAAGCAAGTGAAGTAGATAATATACAAAAGTGAAATTAACAATAAAAATTAACAGTAAACATTACACTCACAGAAGTTCCAAAAGAATAAAGACATTACAAATGTCATATTATGCATATATACAGTGCTGTAACTAAAAAAATAAATAAAAAAATAAAAAAAATATTTAAAAAAATAAACATAAATATGGGTAGCATTTACAATGGTGTTTGTTCTTCACTGGTTGCCCTTTTCTTGTGGCAACAGGTCACAAATAGTGCTGCTGTGATGACACACTGTGGTATTTCACCCAGTAGATATGGGAGTGTCGTGTCTGTACTATGAATTAAATGATATGACATGCTATTTTATCAAATAAATTCTCTGTAATTAATATTACCTGATTAAACTAATCATGTAAATTGAATTAACTAGGAAGTCGGGGCACCACGGAAGAATGTTTATACAGCTGTTGTCTTTCGAATAAACTCTTAAAGATCTGGTAATCTTTTATAGCAATAGCAGTCAGTCATTAATTATTCTTTACCTTCTATCAGTCTCATCTGAACGTCATAAAAGTCTTGGTTATCTTCACAAACCCTGTCTTTGTGGCTGTCCGTGTCTGTCTGTCTGTCTGTCTGTCTGTCTGTCTGTCTGTCTGTCTGTCTGTCTGTCTGTCTGTCTGTCTGTCTGTCTGTCTGTCTGTCTGTCTGTCTGTCTGTCTGTCTGTCTGTCTGTCTGTCTGTCTGTCTGTCTGTTTGTCTGTCTGTCTGTCTGGTTTGCTGGCTGACTGGCTGGCTGGCTGGCTGGCTGGCTTGCTGGCTGGCTGTGTGGCTGTCTGTCTGTGTGGCTGTCCGTGTGTGTGTCCATATTTCTGTCTGTCTGTTAGCGCATGATCAAGCCAGGGTTAAGATGTGTGTGTGTTTACGTCTACATTTTTTGTTGTATGTTCAGTATTAATTTCATTGTGTGTGTGTGTGTTTACTGTATGTGTGTGTGTTTACTGTATGTGTGTGTGTAGCGTGTTGCACGGCAGGCAAGGCAGCACGGGGAGCAGATGGCGAGGAGAAAGGCTGGGAAAGTTTAATCCTATCAGATGGATTGCCGCTTCTCCATCTGGTTAATCCACACATCATTTCAGCCGATTTAGGCCAAGATTACTGTCACTGATTGCTGGCCCAGGCCCTCCTCATCCCTCCCAGGTTACCACTGGGCCACATTGCATTATGGTTGGGCTTCCACAAGAAGGAAGACAGGAGACCCAGTCTCAGCCCGAAGATAAGGGCTCATCTCAATTCACCCTGCTGAATATTGGTGGATTTACAGTCCTCTCGCAAAGCTGACATCCCCAATACATGTCAAATAAAGAAGACTAACGTGTTTATTTTAGGATTGAAAGTTTTTCTGTCAACCAAAGAATGCTGTGATTATTAACCTTTCTAGCCCAGGGGTTCCGCTAGCGGAACACCCACAACATTCCGCTGAGATGGCAGCGTGCGAAATTCAAAAATATTTTTTTGAAATATGTAACTTTCACACATTAACAAGTCCAATACAGCAAATGAAAGATAAACATCTTGTTAATCTACCCATCGTGTCCGATTTTTAAAATGTTTTACAGCAAAAACACAACATATATTTATGTTAGATCACCACCAAGTCCAAAAAACACACAGCCATTTTTCCCAGCCAAAGATAGGAGTCACAAAAGCAGAAATAGAGATAAAATTAATCACTAAGCTTTGATAATCTTCATCAGATGACACTCATAGGACATCATGTTACACAATACATTTATGTTTTGTTCGATAATGTGCATATTTATATCCACAAATCTCGGTTTACATTGGCGCCATGTTCAGAAATGCCTCCAAAATATCCGGAGTAATTACAGAGAGCCACGTCAAATAACAGAAATACTCATCATAAACTTTGATGAAAGATACATGTTTTACATATAATTAAAGATACACTTGTTCTTAATACAACCACTGTGTCAGATTTTTAAAAAACTTTACGTAAAAAGCATACCATGCAATAATCTGAGACGGCGCTCAAATTTAACAACATTTCTCCGCCATGTTGGAGTCAACAGAAATACGAAATTACATCATAAATATTCCCTTACCTTTGATGATCTTTCATCAGAATGCAGTGCCAGGAATCCTAGTTCCACAATAAATCGTTGTTTTGTTCGATAATGTCCATTACTAGTGTCCAATTAGCTACTTTTGCTAGCACGTTTAGTTCACATGTCCAGACGAACTCGGACGAAAACTTCAAAAAGTTATATTCCAGGTCGAATAAACTGGTCAAATTAAGTAGAGAATCAATCTTCAGGATGTTGTTATCATATATATCCAATAACGTTCCAACCGGAGCATTCGTTTTTGTCTACAGAGTAATGGAACACATGGCCATATCATGATTAGCGCGCATGACCAGGAACTAGCATTCTGCCAGACCAATGACTCAAACACCTCCCATCCGGCCCCACATCACACTAGAAAGCTTCTTTCCACGTTCTACTGACTGTTGACATCTAGTGGAAGGCGTAGGAAGTGCGAACAGATCCATATCTTACTGGGATGTGAATAGACGATGAGTTTAACATCAACCAACCCCAGAATTTCCACTTCCTGTTTGGAAGTTTGCCTGCCATATGAGTTCTGTTATACTCACAGACATAATTCAAACAGTTTTAGAAAATTCAGAGTGTTTTCTATCCAATAGTAATAATATGCATATATTAGCATCTGGGACAGAGTAGGAGGCAGTTCACTATGGGCACGCGATTCATCCAAAGTGAAAATGGTGCCCCTATCCCTTAAGGGAGAGAAAACCTTCCATCAAAACATACATAGTGAGGGGCTAAAATAGTAATTTAACATGCCCTCTCGTGTACAATTGCTTTAGTCTACATACTGAATGGTACTATAATACCTTGTAGTCTGTAGCACTGTTTAGATACACAATACGGATGATTGGATTACTCTACTCTACTCTATTCTACTCTACACTACTATATTCTACTCTACTCTATTCTATTCTACTCTACTATATTATACTCTATTCTACTATAGTCTACTCTATTCTACTATATTCTACTCTACTCTACTCTACTTAATTCTACTCTACTCTACACACCAATATTCTACTCTACTCTATTCTACTCTATTATACTCTACTCTACACAACTATATTCTACTCTACTCTACTCTACTCTACTCTATTCTACTCTATTATACTCTATTCTACTCTATTCTACTCTACTCTACACAACTATATTCTACTCTACTCTATTCTACTCTATTCTACTATACTCTATTTTACTCTATTCTACTCTACTCTACTCTATTCTACTATATTCTACTCTACCCCACTCCACGCTCCACTTCTATATTCTACTCTACTCTACTATATTCTACTCTACTCTACTCTATTCTACTCTATTCTATTCTACTCTACTATATTCTACTCTATTCTACTCTACTCTACTCTACACTACTATATTCTACTCTATTCGACTATATTCTACTCTACTCTATACACTACTATATTCTACTCGATTCTACTATATTCTACTCTACTCTACACTACTATTTTCTACTCTACTCTACTCTACTCTAGGCTTCTATATTCTACTCTACTCTACTATATTCTACTCTACTCTACTCTACTATATTCTACTCTATTCTACTATATTCTACTCTACTCTACTCCACTCCACTCTACACTTCTATATTCTACTCTACTCTACTTTATTCTACTCTACTCTACTCTATTCTACTCTATTCTACTCTACTCTACTCTATTCTACTATATTCTACTCTACTCCACTCCACTCTACACTTCTATATTCTACTCTACTCTATTCTACTCTACTCTATTCTATTCTACTCTATTCTACTCTACTCTACTCTATTCTACTATATTCTACTCTACTCTACTCCACTCCACTCTACACTTCTATATTCTACTCTTCTCCACTTTATTCTACTCTACTCTATTCTACTCTATTCTACTCTACTCTATTCTATTCTACTCTACTCTATTCTACTCTACTCTATTCTATTCTACTCTACTCTATACACTACTATATTCTACTCTATTCTACTATATTCTACTCTACACTACTATATTCTACTCTACTCTACTCTACTACACTCCACTCTACACTTCTATATTCGACTCTACTCTACTTTATTCTACTCTACTCTATTCTACTCTATTCTACTCTACTCTATTCTATTCTACTCTACTCTACTACTCTACTCTACTCTACTCTACTCT